>NC_142811.1:52846043-52867425 GCF_049724085.1 Artemia sp. Qi Xiang Cuo
TCTGAGCCTCAGCCTATCCCCCTCAAGTTTTATCATTTTTTATCCGTATTTGCCCTTATGTTCTGTGCTGCTGACATACTATTTTGTTTTTAACCTCCTCCTTCTCGAAAGAAGACCCCTCCCCCTTTTTAATCCCCTCCTTCTCCTCCTCTGCAAAGACTGTATGCCAATCAGGTATCCGAAAACATTTTAGATTTGGGCTAAAGTTTTATACATGATAAATTACTCAAATCTGTGTCCCTATGCTATTTTGAAGAAAACGTGAGATGTCCAAGTAGGGCTCAAATACAAGTTTAGCTCATTTTGTATTGCATTGCCCCGCACAGCCATACCTGACCTAAACTTTTGGAAAATAATCATAATAAATCTTTTGCTGAGGGGTTAAATACATAAAAATTTAATTTCTAAGTTCTTTTGGGGAGTAGATGGTTTTTCAGACCACCCTTAGAAGGAAAGTTCCAAAAAAGCTTGATAGAGAAGTTTTAGGATTCTGTTCAAAGAATAAAAATATTTACCAGTCATAGAGTTCATATACGCAGCACGGCTTGTTTCTGTAAGTATCGTCAAAAACTCTGGGGAAAACTTTAGTGGACTCGTAGCACTAAAAGACAAAGCATTTTTCTCAGCTCCTGTGTAGCCTTCAACTTTGAGAGAATATGAACCATGGGTAGACTCAACTGGGATCTGAAAAAAGTAGAACGAATTAATATATATTCTTGCGTATGAGGAGCTGTTTATTGGCTATGATAAGCACAAGGTCCTGCAAGACCTCGTTAGCCCTGGATTTTACTCTGGGGTCAGGATCAAAGGTGGATGTCGAGCAAAATCTTGTGGGAGACGCAATGTGACAAGGGACCGTTAATTGACAAGTTTATTTAAGAAAATGGAAAAAAAGAAGAGAGAAAAAAAAAAAAGTGGGTGCCAGAAAAATCTTGCCCGCGCCCCTTGATTCGCCCCTACTCAGGGCCACTGACTTGTATGAATAAAGAAATTATCATAAAGCTCCTGTGATTCATTGATCATAAGTAACTTCTTTAGTCAGGTTGATACCAATACAAATCCCTTCCAATTTAATCTTGATATGCTTGAAAAAACTGTCCATTTCATTTCCAGCAAAGAATTTGGTATGAAGGTAAAAAGTAAATTAAATGGGTTTTATGGGACCTTGTTTCCGTCTTACTCAACGCCAATGAGTTTCAGTGGCCGATACCAATTAACTCGCTCGTGGTAATGGATGATAACTAAAGAGCAACCCATATCTGTAAAACTAATAATCTTAAAAATTGTATTTAAGCCCAAATTTCCAAATTTTAATTGAGAAGTGCCTCGGATTAATATGAGCGGGTGTTTACCTTCCCTAACCTCCCTTTGATTAGATAATAAACTTGGACTAAGCTTGCGAATCGGAGTTGAGGCGGTGGCATCTCCCGTCTTATTGCGTGATTAATTTAAAAAAACATTTTCCACAACGCAAGTTTTTCAAAGACAACTAAAGAGCTCCATTAAACCAAAAATAAGCAGAAATAACGTCAAATAATCTTCCAAGTTTAAAACTACCACAAATCGCCATCAATAAATAAATGAAACCCAACACGAACAGAAATTGCAATAAATAACCAAGTTAAACTCAAAACGAACAAAAATTAACATGAGTAGAGCTGACTACCCCCATTCCTTCTCAAGGCTAGAAAATAATTTGCACTTAACTGAAAAAAAAAAAAACGACCGTGGATTGTCAATTAAAGTCAGAAAGAGTGAAAACATTTAAAATTTATTTTGTATTCACTAAAGTGCAAATTATGTTCTGGTCTTGAAAAGGAATGGGGGTTGCCAGCCGTACTGATGTTAATTTTTGCCTCTACTTTGAGGAGGCACCTCCCCTCATATACGAAACAATTTTTTTTTTTAATTTTAATATTGTTCCTTACTTTCAGTTGGAAAAACTTGTCTTTTTATTTTATTTCTCATCGTTTTTAAAATCATGCTAGGAAATCCCCTTCTCTCCCTCCTGCGTAAAAGCTACCCTGGAAAATTCCTCCAAGAAACGTTCTTTCATAGAGAAAGTCCTTCCCATAGAAAATCCCCCGCAGGAGATCCCCCCCCCATGAAAAAATTTGTGCCTTTTCCAATAACAAATCCTATATGTGAAGAACAGGTAAATTGTGCAACTTAAGTCCCTTTCCCCAGGAATTATGGTGTTCATTTCATCACCAAAAGTATAGTTATCACACATTTCAAGTATGCTGCATACAATGGCTCTCTAAAAAATTTGATCGGATGTCTTTGGTTAAAAAAAAGTGCGTGGAAGGGGGGATAATTGCCTCCAATCATTTTGGTAACTTTGAAAGAGAACTAAAACTTTTGATTTTCTTTCGAATGGGCTCTCTCTTCATCTTCTAGGACCATTGGTTTGATATTATCAACCCTAAACAAAAACAAAAAAAAAACTAACAAATAAACAGGCATCTGCGATTTTTTTTTCTGGCAAAAAATACAATATTCCACATATTTGTAGATAGGATCTTGGAACCTTTATAATAGGGTTCTCTGATGTGTTGCACGTGATAAGTTGCATGATAAGTTTTTGAAATAATGCAGATTTTGATTTTGCCTTACCGTACATGAATAATTAAAACAAAATTTGTATATTAGTTTTACTTTTATTTGGTTAAATGGCTTTCTCGAAAGTTGTTTAAATTTATTTACGAACGGTTTTATTAGTAATAAATATACGTAACTTACGAATTACCTTACGTAATGATCTTATATATTCATATATTTTTAACACGTAT
The DNA here is from genome assembly GCF_049724085.1 of Artemia sp. Qi Xiang Cuo. Taxonomy (NCBI): domain Eukaryota; kingdom Metazoa; phylum Arthropoda; class Branchiopoda; order Anostraca; family Artemiidae; genus Artemia; species Artemia sp. Qi Xiang Cuo. The sequence continues at coordinate 52,848,836 of NC_142811.1, forward strand.
ATTACTGGGTTTGTCCCCTAGTCAATACCTCGCTCTTTACGCTAAAGTTTGAATTTTGTTCCAATTCTTTAAAAATGACCCCTTAATCACAAAGGCCGTTAATTAGAATAAATAGCTCTTATGAAAGTACTAAAAAATCTTTGGCTTAATGAGTGAGGTTTGATTAGGGGGCAAATCCAACCATACACGTAATATTTTCTGTTCGTTTTAAGTTTTGATGTTAGTAGTAATCAAGGTTATACTTTGGGGACTTTATGTTCCTTCCTGTATTATTTGCGGCCTTTACGTTCCCTGACACCTTTCCATGGCAGATTACCAGACTGATTATTGCTATTGTTGTCAATTGAATATGGAATTATACAAAACCTACCAGACATGTTTCTGGGCCAAGCAGACAGGTTTCTGGGTCAACTATAGGTTTCTGGGCCTTTACATTCCATGGCACCTTTCCAGAGCATGTACCTATGGATTTGGGGCCTTTACGTTCCTTCCTGTGCTATAGAAAACCGGTGCGTCTTGTTTAGCTGCCAATATATATCAATTATTTTTTTGTATATATTCAGGTTTCAGATTAGAATTTTCTACAGTTTGAATAGTTCATTCATTCTACCAGTATCAATATTTTTGCAATCATTTACACAGATATGGAATATTCTAAGTGACTTCTGGTGAGTAAAATTTTCTAAATATTATAATAAAAAGAAATCTATTTTTTTGTCTCGCCATTAAGTTAAGGAAGAATTTCCTTGCTTACGCTTTTTTTTTCACCGTGCTGTTAGCTCTTTTAAAAAGCTTCCTTCTTTTAAATATTAAACAGTCCATGTATTTCAATTTTAGTAAATATTCAAAAAAGAGGGGTAAGATAAACATCTCTTTAGAAAATGCTAAAAAAACCTTAAGCGTACAGGGTGAGATATAGGCTAGAGGAAGAACCATTTATATACTCAATAATTTTTATTTTAGGCTATTTAGATTAGTCTTTTTCTTCCTTTTTCTTTTATCTTAACTATCTTGTAATTTTTTTGACAAAGTTTTAAAATCTTTTCATAAAAAAAAATCGTTGTAATAGGCGTTTAGAAATTCAGAGGGACTTAGCCCCCTCCCCCACCCCGCAAACAAAACACAATATTAAAATATAATTAATATATTCAATATTAAACGCTAAGTAAGCTATTTTTTTCCATTTAAATAAAATCTCTCCTCACCTCTCCGGTGATTACGATTGTAAATGTCTTGAAATAGTTCTTTTCATTCAAAAAAAAAAGTCATTTTCCCAGCGTGTTTTTAAAATGAGCTTTCTTTATCAGCTTAAATAGAACCACATTTACATTTACTGTGGGTAAAATGTCATTTAACCATCGTTTTTTTAAACTGAGCTCTATTTATCAGCTTAAATAGAATAGGGGGGGGGATGTTTTTGAAATCCCCTTTCCCTTCAAACTCAAAATTTTCCTAAATTTTAATTTAAAAGCTTTTCTTTTTAAATATTTCATTACTAAATTTTTCTTCTTTTTAAGAATGTTGAGGTGGATTTATGCAATTATCCCCCATCCGAAAAGAGATCAAGATGAGGTGATATCACATCGATGCAAGCTGCAAGACCATCAGTCATCAGATATGCTAGTTCCAATACAAGTTCGATGGACCAGCCAGGAGCCTCTCAAGCCAGTGTCAGCTCTACACAAAGCTCTATGCAACCTGGCAGAAAATTCAAGAGAGAATGGATAGATTCTCATAATGCATCAATCTCATCCAATCAAGATCGCGAGGACACTCCTCTTCATGCTTTTCCAGGGACTTCAGATGTACAAGCGCAGTCAGAATTTGTAAATGTATATATTTTTTTTCCGTATTTTCAAAAATAAGGCAAATTTTCTCAAGCGCATAACTTTTGATGAGTAAAACTTAAATTTGTTTCTAAACTTTTCTATAATAATCCTATTTCATTACCATTAACCAAATTACCAGTATATAAAAGAGTGGTTATAACACAGAAGTAGCAAATAGCTTATCATACTTTTCTATAGATTTTGTAAAAAGCTTACCTGTAATTTCTCTTTTAAGCAATATGTTTTGTAATGCAAAAATCCGATTATTTCTTTAAACAAACTCTATATAAACAAATCACTATTTCACACTTGATGGTTTAACAAACATTCTTAAACTGGGATGTGTTTTGCACTTAGCTTTGTGCGTATTTTAATCCTTTTATCAAAATAAGCCATCGGGAAGGTTGAATGTTAATCTGACAGGTATAATTTGAATGTTAATCGCTCGCTACAAAGTGGGGTTTCAAATAACTAGATGTTTTTATCTTAGATGAAGAGAGATATTAACACAGGAAAAATCGCATAGATTTTTTCCAAAGCGCATTTTTATCTGTCGCTGTTTTCGCAGCACGTTATAGGCTAATAGAATATAGGCTAAGGGGTTAGAAACGCATTTTCAACCTGTAAGAATATTTCAGCGTGTGTGTTTGTGTGTGTTTGTGTGTGTGTGTGTGTGTGTGTGCATGAATGCTTACGTGTGTAAGTGTGTCATAAACAAAATGTGTAATTTATTGTTAATCGTTTTGTAAATAATAATATTTGCAAAAAATGTTTAACTTATTACTCATTTTTTTTATAAATTCAAAACCAATTAAGAAAAAAAATTGTTTGATAAAAAAAGAAAAAAAAGAAAAGTTTATTATAAGTTTGATAAGACTTTCGTCAAAGAAAAAAAAAACTTAATCCATTCATTTTCTAGTTTCAGGGGGAAGCTGTGAAAACTTCTGCCTTCCCTGGCCCGGGATTTCAAAGTACCATGGGTAATTGTCCCTTCTCGCCGGATGATGATGTTAGTGAAGGTACGTTATTTGATATCCCCCTGGATTTTCAATTTACAGCTGAAGAAATAGACAACCTTATGAAAATGTGTAGGGTCTAAATCCTTCCAAGGATATTTTTAACGACAACTTTACTATTAGTGAATTAGATTCTGTAAAAATAGGTACAGGATATGAAAATAGTGTCACGTCCCCGGAGCTACGTGAATTTTATTTTTTAGAGTCTGCTCTAAGTCACATACAATCATATAGGGTAGATTTTAACCCTCCTGAGGAACACGCGGGCATTGTTTTAACTGACCCTTTTACAGTTCTCCCGAGCTCTCTCGCCCGACTTCACGTAAACATTGCGGTTAACCGTACGACTTGGGGAAACCACGAAGGGATTAGAGAACCGGTTAATCAGACAGAGTATTTACCAAAGTAAGCATATAGGGATATTTTTCACTTTCATTTTTCAAATTGCAACCAAACTTTTTACCCAGGTCTAAACGAATTTGAGGATAACTTTTTCAACTGGGTAAATAAATTAACATCAACTTTGGACACATTTAATGAGAGAGGGAGGGGGTCCAGAATTCTTTATATTGCACGGATTGATCTGAATATCAGTAGATTTAAAAAAGCATTTACTTTATGGGGAGTGATTAATCCAAAAATAAAATGCCGCCCAGATTTGACGACTACGAGAGGAGTTCAGGGCTTCAGATTTGACACAGGACTGCAATGTTTTAAGTATGCGTTTTTAGCAGGAGCCCATAAAACATTAAAAGATAATTAATCAATGAAAAATCTCGACGGACTTGCACGTAACGGTGTAGAAAATTTCCCTAAATCAATTTTTTTTTTTTTTGAGGGTAATTATCGGTTTTCATTTAAATAAATAAGAATATTCGAGAACGAAATTGAAAATCTGGGGGTGGGGGTGGTTGTTCTCCAGTATGACACAGAATTTGTAGATGGGAAAAAAAACCAAATAAAAAAGGGGTTTTGTATTCAGTTAGGACAACGATGGTGGAAAATGTTAAAAATTGGGTTTGGGTTATTTATGAGCCTCCCAAAGATGTAAATTCCTATGGTCATTTTTCCCCGTTACAGCAATAAGTCGACTCTTATCCCAAGGTTTGAAGAAAGGGGAACATTTCTATTGCCCCATGTGCCTTTCCCCATTTCGAAATGAGCGAACATTCTCAGATCACATGAACCATTGCAAAATTCATGGGAATCAAAGAATTGAAATGCCGGTAGAAGGCAAAGATACTTTACAATTTAAAACTTTCCAAAATTCCCTGCTACAAGTTGATAAAATATCTTTAGATTGTGAAACAAGACTGGTTGAGGTATCAGACCCATCAAGGCCAAATAGAGTCAAGGAACACAAACTAGTTGCGTGTTTCTACGCACACGCCTGTCGCGATTCCAACAATAAAATGCAGTTGGAAGAGTTTTTTTTGGCTATGGATGAGGAGGGCAGCATGGAAAAGTTATTGGTATCTTTAATAAAAACAGCAAATGGCGCAATGTCACCATTGCGTCACGTTAACTACCCAATGGCATTATCAGATAAAGAGCAGCTGTCGCTTGAACAGGGGGAGATGCGCTGGGTTTGTTGAGGTGCTTTATCCCCTAAAAACACGATGCAGGACCATAATCACCTTATAGGCCCCAAGTCAACAGGAAAAAGTTACTTTCGGGGATGGGACCACAATTCATGTAATTTAAGAACAACAACTTTTTCTTCCGGTTTTTACACATAACTCTAACTACGGTCTGAAGAATGTGCTACCAGCATTGGCGCATCTTCAAAGAAATGGAACAGTGGATGATGATGCATGGGTGATAGACAGCTTTTCCTACAAAATCATTCCTAAATCATCGGAAATACGGAAATTTCATTCAAGAAATTATGAAAATATTTGTAAGTAAGTAACAAGCTCTTTATTGATTTCACCTCTTTAATATACAGTACAGATAGTTCATTCAAGGATCATGATTAAACATGTTTTTAAACTACATGCTAATTGCATACCTTTCCTTGTCAGCTTTCGAAACTAGTAGGGATTCCCCACTGGCTCCTACACATTGCAAAAAAGTGAGCAGTATGAAAACTCCACGTTTTCAACCAGACTGGTTTTTTAGACAACACCCATTTTTTTAGGGGCCAATCAGACACAGCGGAGGTTGCTCAATATACGATAACTTGATTGGTGATTGGTTACACACCGCGACGGCGCATACATAGTGAGAGAGAGACTTGCAACGTCAACATAGCTTTCTTTCATTTTTTAAGGTCAATTTGGACGAAGTTACGTGCGCGCACGTAACCTCATATAAATTAACCTTAAAAATGAAATAAAGCTATGTCGACTTTGCATGTCTCTCTCTCTCACTATGTATGCGCCGTCGCGTTGTGTAACCAATCACCAATCAAGTTATTGTATATTGAGCAACCTCCGCTGTCTCTGATTGGTCCCTTAAAAAATGGGTGCTGTCTAAAAAAACCAGTCTGGTTGAAAACGTGGAGTTTTCGTACTGCTCACTTTTTTGCAATGTGTAGGAACCAGTGGGGAATCCCCGGTCGTTTGGAAAGGTGCCAAGGAAAGGTAAGTAAATAGTATGTAGTTTCAAAACGTGTTTAATCACGTTTCTTGAATGAAGTATCTGTACTGTATATTCAAGAGGTGAAATCAATAAAGAGCTTTTTACTTACTTACAAATATTTTCATAATTTCTTGAATGAAATTTCCGTATTTCCGATGATTTAGGAATGATTTTGTAGGAAAAGCTGTCTATCACGCATGCATCATCATCCACTGTTCCATTTCCTTGAAGATGCATCAATTCTGGTAGCACATTCTTCAGACCGTAGTTAGAGTTATTTGTAAAAAGCGGAAGAAAAAGCTGCTGTTTAATTTTTAACTTACATGAATTGTGAGCCCACCCCCGAAAGTTACTTTTCCCCGTTGAATTGGGATCAATAAGGTGGTCGTGATCCTGGACCGCGTCTTTTGGGGCAAGAGCACGTCTACAAACCCAGCAAATTTTCCCCTTTTCTAATGCCAGTTGCTTTTTATCTGACAATGTCATTGGGTAGTTGGTGTGACGTAATCGTGAAATTACGCCATTTGCTGTTTTTATTAAGGATACCAATAACTTTTCCATGCTACCCTCCTCATCCATAGCCAAAAAAACTCTTCCAATTGCATTTTTTGTTGGAATCGCGACAGGCGTGTGCGTAGGAACACGCAACTAGTTTGTGTTCCTTGACTCTATTTGGCCTTGATGGGTCTGATACCTCAACCAGTCTTGTTTCACAATCTAAAGATATTTTATCAACTTGTAGCAGGGAATTTTGGAAATTTTTAAATTGTAAAGTATCTTTGCCTTCTACCGGCATTTCAATTCTTTGATTGCCATGAATTTTGCTATTGCTTATGTGATCCGAGAACTTTTGTTCATTTCTACATGGGAAAAGCAACTGGGGCAATGGAGATACTCCCCTTTTTTCAAACATTGAAATAAAAGTCAACTTATTACTGTAACGGGAAAAAAATTGCCATACGAAATTACATCTTTTGGGGGTTCGTAAGTAGCCCGATTCCAATTTTTAACGCTATCCATCATCGGTATTCTCACTGAATACAAAACATCTTTTTTATTTGTTTTTTTCCCCCATCTACAAATTCAGTGTCATACTGGAGAACCCTATATATTTTACCCTATATGATTGTATGTGACTTAGAGCAGACTCTAACAAATAAAATTCACGTAGTTCCGGGGACGTGACACTATTTTCATGTCCTGCACCTATTTGTACAGGATCCAATTCACTAATAGTAAAGTTGTCGTTAAAAATATCCTTGGAAGAATTAGACCCTACAATTTGCATAAGACTGTCCATTTCTTCAGCTGTAAATTGAAAATCCAGGGGGATATCAAATAACGTACCTTCACTAACATCATCATCCGGTGAGAGGGGACAATTACCAATGATACTTTGAAATCCCGGGCCAGGGAAGGCAGAAGTTTTCACAGCTTCCCCCTGAAACTAGAAAATGAATGGATTAAGTTTTTTTTTTTTTCACGAAAGTTTTATCACACTTATAATACACTTTTCTTTTTTTTCTTTTTATAAAACAATTTTTTTTTTCTTAATTAGTTTCGAATTTATAAGAAAAATGCATAATAATTTAAAAATTTTTGCTTATAGCATTATTTACAAAACAATGCATAATAAATTACAAATTTTGTTAATAACACACATACACACGCGCACATGCATGCACACACATACACGCACACACACACACACACACACACACACACACACACACACACACACACACACACACACACACACAGACACACACACACACACACACACACACACACACACACACACACACACACACACACACACACACACACACACACACACACACACACACACACACACACACACACACACACACACACACACACACACACACACACACACACACACACACACACACACACACAACCCACCCACCCCCCCCCACACCCCCCCACCCACCCACACCCAAAACCCCATACAAACACACACACACACACACACACACAAAGACTCACAAAATCACAGACACACACACACTCACACAAACTCTAAAAGATACACACTCACACAAACACACACACACACACACATACATATACACATATACATACACACACATACACAGACACACACACACACACACACACACACACACACACACACACACCACACACACACACACACACACACACACCGCTGAAATATTCTTACCGGTTGAAATTGCGTTTCTAACCCCTTAGCCTATATCCATTTAGCCTATAGCGTGCTGCGGAAACAGCATTAGATAGAAGTACGTTGTGGAAACAATTTCTGCGATTTTTCCTGTGTTAATATCTCTCTTCTTATAAGATAAAAACATCAGGTTATTTGAAACCCCACTTTGCAGCGAGCGATTAACATTCAAATTTATACCTGTCGGATTAATATTCAACCTTCCCGATGGCTTATTTTGATAAAAGGATTAAAATACGCACAAAGCTAAGTGCAAAACACATCCCAGTTTAAGAATGTTTGTTCAACCATCAAGTGTGAAATAGTGATTTGTTTATATAGAGTTTGTTTAAAGAAATAATCGGATTTTTGCATTAGAAAACATCTTGCTTAAAAGAGAAATTACAGGTAAGCTTTTTATAAAATCTATAGAAAAGTATGATAAGCTATTTGCTACTTCTGTGTTATAACCACTCTTTTATATACTGCTAATTTGGTTAATGGTAATGAAATAGGATTATTATAGAATAGTTTAGAAACAAATTTAAGTTTTACTTATCAGAAGTTATGCATTTGAGAAAATTTGCCTTATTTTTGAAAAATACGGAAAAGAAAAAAAAATATATACATTTACAAATTCTGGCTGCGCTTGTACATCTGAAGTCCCTGGAAAAGCATGAAGAGGATTGTCCCCCCGATCTTGATTGGATGAGATCGATGCATTATGAGAATCTATCCATTCTCTCTTGAATTTTCTGCCAGGTTGCATAGAGCTTTGTGTAGAGCTGACACTTGCTGGAGTGGCTCTTAGCTGGTCCATCGAACCTGGATTGGGACTAGTATATCGGATGACTAATGGCCTTGCCGCCTCCATCGATGTGATATCATCTCATCTTGATCTCTTTTTGGATGGGGGATAATAGCATAACTACACATCACCATTCTTAAAAAGTAGGAAAATTTAGTAGTGAAATATTAAAAAAGAAAAGCTTTCAAATTAAAATTTAGTAAAATTCTTAGTTTGGAGGGAAGGGGGATTTCAAAAACATCCCCCCCCTATTCTATTTAAGCTGATAAAGAAAGCTCATTTTAAAAACACGATGGGTAAATGACATTTTACCCACAGTAAATGTAAATGTGGTTCTATTTAAGCTGATAAAGAAAGCTCATTTTAAAAACACGATGGGTAAATGACATTTTTTTTTAATGAAAAGAACTGTTTCAAGACATTTACAATCGTAACCAAAGGAGAGGGGAGGAGAGATTTTATTTAAATAGAAAAAAATAGCATACTTTGCGTTTTCTATCTAATATATTCATTATATTTCAATATTTTGTTTTTTTGGAGGGAAGGGGAGCTAACTCCCCCTGAAACTCGAATCTACTAGTAAAACGATTTTTTTTTTATGCAAAGCTTATAAAACTTATTCACCTAAATTACGAGATACTTAAAATAACAGAAATAGGAAGAGAAAGTCTCCTGGACATAGCCTAAACTAAAAATTATTGAGTATATAAAGGGTCTGTCCTCTAGCCTATATCTCACCTTATACGCTTAAGTTTTTTTTTTGCATTTTCAAAAAAGATATCTATCCTACCCCTCTTTTTTTTGAATATTAACTAAAATTGAAATACATGGACTGTTTAATATTTAAAATAATGAAGCTTTTTAAAAGAGCTAACAGCACTGTGAAAAAAAAAGCGTAAGTAAGGAAATTCTTCCTTAACTTAATGACGAGACAAAAAAAAATATGTTTCTTTTTATTATAATAATTAGAAAATTCTACTCACCAGAAGTCGCTTAGAATGTTCCATATCTGTGTAAATGATTGCAAAAATATTGATACTGGTAGAATGAATGAACTATTCAAACTGTAGAAAATCCTAATCTGAAACCTGAATATATACAAAAAAAATAATTGATATATATTGGGAGCTAAACAAGACGCACCGGTTTTCTATAGCACAGGAAGGAATGGAAAGGCCCCAAATCCATAGGTACATGCTCTGGAAAGGTGCCATGGACTGTAAAGGCCCAGAAACTTATAGTTGACCCAGAAACTTGTCTGCTTGGCCCAGAAACATGTCTGGTTGGCCCTGAAACTTGTTTGGTAGGTTTTGTATAATTCCATATTCAATTGACAACAATAGCAATAATCAGTCTGGTAATCTGCCATGGAAAGGTGTCAGGGAACGTAAAGGCCGCAAATAATACAGGAAGGAACATAAAGTCCCCAAAGTATAACCTTGATTACTACTGATGTTGCTCCTTACTTTCAGTTCAAAAACTTGTTTTTTTTTATTTAATTTCTAATAATTTTTTAAATAATGCTGGTAAATCCGGCACCCCCTTCATAGCAATGTCCCTTTCCCCATGAAAACTTTCTCCATGGAAAGATCCTCCCACATAACAAGGCTGTGAGGGCTGTTGGAGTTGTCAGATCCCAAGGAGTTGTCGTAAAAACTTGGAAAAGTGCTCATTCAATTGGAAATTGGAGTGGCTTGTGCCCTTTTTAATAGCCGAAATATGTTTTTGAGGAGGACACTCCTCCACAGCCCTCAGGGCAAAGGTTTTAAGATATGCCCTGGGAGGCATATAAGAACGTTGTTGGCACAATGTATTATTTATTATTTTTATCCTTTAGAGCAAGGCACTTTGTATCGAACAAGTAGTTGTAGGAACTTCGAAAAGGGCTCATTCATATGGAAATTGGAGTGGCTTGTGCCCTTTTTAATACTCGAAAGTGATCAAAAGGCAACTAAAACCCCTCTCACACCCACCATTACCCGAAACACATCCAATCAAAATTTTGAGATAGCCATTTTGTTCAGCGTAGTTGTTTTCCACAGAGAAATTATGTTTTTGAGGAGGACACTCCCCCACAGCTCTCAGGGCAAGGTTTGTAAGTTATGCCCTGGGGGCATATAAGATTTTTATAGAAGGCGTTGTCGTAGAAACTTAATAAAGGCTCATTCGATTGGAAATTCAAAGGGCTAGTGCCATTTTTAATAGTCGAAAGTGATTGGAGGGCAACTAACCCCCCTCTCACGACCACAATATCCCCAAACACATCCAATCCAAGTTTTGAGATAGCCATTTTGTTCAACGTAGTTGAAAATTCTGGAAATTAGGTCTTTAAGGATGACAACCCCCCCCCCCCCCCACAGCCCTCAGGGCAAGGGTTATAAGTTATGCCCTGGGGGCATATAAGGTTTTATAGAAAGCGTTGTCGTAGAAACTTCAAAAAGGGCTCATTCGATTCGAAATTGAAATGGCTAGTGCCCTTTTAATAGTCGAAAGTGATTGGAGAGCAACTAACAATCCTGTTATGCTCACCATTTTCGATAAAATGCTTAATATAATTTTTTGGGTGGCCATTTCGTTCCCCTCAGATCGAAGCTCAGAAAATTATACCTCCGAGCCGAGCACTCCCCCCACAACTACCAAGGCTCAGATCATAAGTTATCCCCTGAGAGCATAAAAGGTGTTTATTGAAATACTTGTCTTGGAAGCTCGAAAAAGGGCTCATTCGATTGGAAATTCAAAGGGCTAGTGCCCTTTTTGATAGTCGAAAGTGATTTGAGGGCAACTAACCGCCCTCTCACGCCCACATTTTCCCCAAATACATCCAATCAAAATTTTTATATAGCTATTCTGTTCAACGTAGCTGAAAGTTTTGGAACTTAGGTCTTTAAGGATGACAGCCCGTCTCCCTCACAGCCCTCAGAGCAAGGGTTGTGAGTTATGCCCAGGGGGCATATAAGGTTTTTATAGAAGGAGATTTTGTAGAAACTTCAAAAAGGGCTCATTCTATTGGAAAATGAAAGGGCTAGTGCCCTTTTTTGTTAAAAGTGATTGAAGGGCAACTAGTCCCCCTACCCCGCCCCCCCTCCCATTTGCCCATTATGTTTCAAAACTAAATGTTGCCTTTAGATTAAATCAAAATGCGCTGTGTTAATGCTAATTCCCAATAAGGCATCTCAGCAGTATCCCAAGAACGACTGAGGGTATTATGTTCAAATTTTCGGGGCTACCTCTGCTCTGTAAATTTAACCAAAACAAAATAGCGTAAGTGTGTCCAAGTTATCAAAGAAAGTAAACAGATTTATTTCTTTTGCGAATGGTATCAAGTTTTCTATTTCAGGTCAATTATAGGAGATATGAACTAAATTAAACACTACTATTTGTGCGAGGATTTTAAAAGGGTGTATGTTGTTAAAAATTACTGAAAATTTTTCTCCAGCATACAAATAGCAGGCCAAACTATAAAGTATTAAGAAAACGAAAAGACTTTGAGAATTGTTTGCTTTTTCCCTGAAAAGACTATGTCAATATAAAACGAACAGAAATTAATAAAAAAAAAACTTTTTTCACAAAATAAGTTTTCAAAGAAAAGTAAAGAACTCCATTAAACCAAAAATGAGCAAAAATAAAATCAAATAATCTACCAAGCGTGAACCAATTACAAATCAGCATCGATAAATAAATGAAACCCAAAACGAACAGAAATTACAATTAATAACCAAGTCAAACTCAAAACGAGCAGAAATTAACATGAGTAGGGCTCGAAACCCCTATACCTTCCCAAGGCCAGAACATAATTTGCACTTTACATATAAAGAATTGGACTTTTATGCTTATTCCAGATTTAAATCTTCATTAAGTTTTAGGTCGCCCATCAAGAACTATGATCCTGAGAAAATTTGCCTGATTTTTTAAAACAATGGAAAATACGTCCAAAATGCCAAGGAATCAGAATAAAAATCACATCATCAGATTCAGCATATCAGAGGACCCATTTACCCAACTGTAGAGGTTTCAAGCTCCCATCTGGAAAAATGTGGAATTTCGTATTTTTTGCCAGAAGAGTAAAGGTCACTGATGCATTTTTCTTTCGGGGGCGATCATATCGAACCAATGGTCCTGGAATATCGCGAGAGGGCTTATTTGAACGGAAATATAGTTCTAGCGCACTTTTTAAGTGACCAATAAGATTGGAGGGCAACCAACTCTCCTCCCACGCCCTTTTCCCCTAAAGTAATCCAATTAAAATTTTTATATGGCCATTTTGTTCAACCTAGTTGAATGGCCCATTAAATATGCTTTTGGGGATAACATGACACACCCCAGCCCCTGGAAGAAAAGCTGTAATTTATGACATATGCCCATTGTTGACGTATAGTATTTGTTATGGGGAATTATACAGACATTTTTCGCAGGAGGGAGACTTTCTGCTGGGGTGAGGAAGTTTCCATGGGGAGACTTTTCCGTGGGGAAGGAAGTTTCTGGGGGTAATTTTTCCAGGGGAAATTTTACATTGGGGGAATTTGGCAAAATTCTTATATGAAATTGTTTTTATTCGTTTTGCTTTCTCTTTGCCGACTCAATTTTACACGGGGAGACGTTCCGGGGGAGTTGTCCGGGGAAAGTCTTCAGCGGGATCAAAAATTTCTGAAGGATTTTACAGGCGGGGGGGGGGTTCCACAGGAGAAATTCTCCATGGTGAAATTTTCGGGGAGCAGCTTTCCACTGGGTGGGGGGTCTTGAAAAATTCTAAACGGAAGGGAGGATTTCCGGCATGATTTGAAAAACGATCAGAAATTAAAGTCTTTTTCAAATGAAAGTATGCTAAAGAGCATTTTTCAGGCGAAATTGTCCGCAAGAAATGTGTCGAGAGAAATTTTCAGCAAGTATAGAATTGTCAGGGAGAAATTTTTATGGGCGGGGGGATATTTTACACAGGATGAACTTTCTATGCAGAAGTTTTCGGAGTGGAGATGGATTTCCCTGCTTTTTTTTTAAAAACGATCATAAGTAAAATTCAAAAACAAGTTTTTTTTTTCAACTGAAAATTAGGAGCAGCATTAAAACATAAAACGAAGAGAACTTATTCCTTACATGAGGGGGAATGTCCCATCCTCGATACCTTGCTCTTTACGCTAAAGTTTTACTTTTTGTCCCAATTTTTGAAGAACGATTTCTGAAACACAAGGATCGTTTAATTAGAATAAAAGGCTGTTTTAAAAGTTCTAAAACACTTTAGTGTGAAGAGAGAGGGATTCAGGATGAGGCAACCCCCTTCACATACGGAATAATTTCTGTTCCTTTTAAGTTTTAATGTTCTAATGTTAAAGATACACACGGAAAGCTTTCTAAGCCATACCTGCATTTGCAAGCTTACAGGCTGTCCCCCTTCTGCAACTCCAGAGGCGATAGCCAAATTTACACCATCTTTGGAGACATAGCATTTCACCAAAGTTTCTTCACTGCCTAAGGTAAAACTTGCCACAACACTATACGTTGTTCCAGGGCGGATTATCTTCGATGCAGTAATAACATAATTCCTGTAAATGAAACCTTATATTCTAAGGGGAATTTAGCGTATTAACGATATTTTCATAGGGGTAGCAGCAGATACGTACGGATAAAATGACTCTGATGGTGGGGACAATAATTGAAGAAAGCGGTGGCAAAATTTGAAAAAAATGTAAACATTAATTGGATCGTATAGAAAATACAGGAAATTATTAGTAATGATCTTGATATTGTGGCGGGTCCCATCCCCAGTTTAAGGGCGTGGATACCGTGTACTTATAAAATTAAAATAATTTAGTTTATTCTTAGGAAAGAAAATCTCTCAAACTACAGCTATCGCTTTGTAAAACCTTATTTCATTAGTCATAGGCAGCGCAATCACGCTGCCTAAGTAAAGAACGATGTTGACACAATGTATTATTTTTTTTCTTCCATACCAGGGCACTTCGCAGCGAAGGAGTTGTTGTAAAAATTTGGAAAAGGGCTCCTTCGATTGGAAATTCGAACGGCTAGTGCCCTTTTTAATAGTCGAAAGTGATTAGAACGCAGCTAACACCCTTTCCACGCCCACCCTTTCCCCAAACACGTCCAATCAAACTTTTAAGATAGCCATTTTGTTCAGCGTAGTTGATTTCCAGACAGAAATTATGTTTTTGAGGAGGACACTCCCCCACAGCCCTCAGGGCAAGGGTTTTAAAAATTTTAAGTTATGTCCTGGGGGCATATAAGAACGATGTATTATTTATTATTTTTTTCCTTTAGACCAGGGCACTTTGTATCAAAGAAGTTGTCGTGGAAACTTCGAAAAGGGCTCATTCAATTGAAAATTGGAGTGGCTCGTGCCCTTTTTAATAGTCAAAAGTGATCGGAAGGCAACTAATACCCCTTCCACGCCCACAATCTCCCGAAACACATCCAATCAAAATTTTGAGATAGCCATTTTGTACAGCGTAGTTGATTTCCGAATAGAAATTATGATTTTGAGGAGGACACTTATCCAAAGCCCTCAGGGCAAGGGTTTTCAGTTATGCCCTGGGGGCATATAAGGTTTTTATGGAAAGCGTTGTCATAGAAACTTCAAAAGAGGCTCATTCGATTGGAAATTCAAAGGGCTAATACCCTCTTTAATAGTTGAAAGTGATTGGAGGGCAACCAACCCCCCTCCCACGCCCACCTTTTCCCCAAACAAATCCAATCAAAATTTTTAGATAGTCATTTTGTTCAACGTAGTTGAAAGTTCCAGAAATTAGGTCTTTGATAATGACAGCCCCCCCCCCCCGCCCACACACACACATTCCTCAGGACATGGGCTGTAAGTTATGCCCTGGGGGTATATAAGGTTTTCGTTGGAAGCTTTGTCGTAGAAACTCAAAAAAGGGCTCATTCGACTGGAAATTCAAAGGGCTAGTGGCATTTTTAATAGCCGAAAGTGATCGGAGGGCAACTAACCCCCCTCTCATGCCCACCATTTATCCAAACACATCCAATCAAAATTTTGAGATAGCTATTTTGTTCAACGTAGTTGTAAGTTCTGGAAATTAGGTCTTTGAGGATGACAACCCCTCCCCCTCAGAGCCCTCAGGGCAAGGGTTACAAGTTATGCCCTGGGGGCATATAGGGTTTTTATTGAAGGCGTTGTCGTAGAAACTTGAAAAGGGTGCATTCGATTGGAAGTTCAAAGGGCTAGTACCTCCTTTTTAATAGTCGAAAGTGATTGGAGGACAACTAACCCCCCTCTCACGCCCACCTTTTCCCCAAACACATCCGATCAAAATTGAAGATAGCCATTTTTTTCTCCGTGATTGAAAATTCTGGAAATTACGTCTTTGCGGATGATACCCCCCCCCCCCCCCAGCCCTCGGGCAAGGGTTGTAAGCTATGCCCGGGGGGCATATGAGGTTTTTATAGAAAGAGTTGTCGTAAAAAAATACAAATGAATGTGAATTGTCAGTTTAATATGTATATACGGATATTTAGCAATCAAAATGTTAATATTATTTGATTTACTAAAGTTATGAAAGTAAAAACATTTATATTTTTTCAGTAAAGTGCAAATTATGTTCTGGCCTTGAGAAGGCATAGGGATTTTGAGCCCTACTCATGTTAATTTCTGCTCGTTTTTATTTTGACTCGGTTATTTATTGTAATTTCTGTTCGTTTTGGGTTTCATTTATTTATCGATGCTGATTTGTGGTAATTTCACGATTGGCAGATTATTTGATTTTATTTTTGCTCATTTTTGGTCAAATGGAGTTCTTTACTTTTCTTTGAAAAACTTATTTCTTGGAAAAAGTTTTTTTTAATTAATCTCTTAAAAGACAGGATGAGTACACAGACTTAAAATAAAAAAAAGGAAGCAATTTCTGGAAGTTGGATTTCTTCATTGTCAATATTTAGACATGGCTAATTGTGTACGTGACAGGAAATAACTGTTTCAATTATGCAAACAAAATATTTAAAGATATGGAAGTCTTATATTTTCGTTACAGTTTTTATTTCTTTAGTTTTGAATTTAAAACTTGTTAGCAGTTGTATTACTATTGATTCTTCTACACGGATTTGTGTGTTTAATTAAAATTGTACTTACCTAATCTAAACAAATTGCAATTTCGAATGTTCAGAGGGTTTTGCAGTGGACAAGTCAATTTTTTAGATAAACAGGCAATAGATAGGAGATACTGGCAGTGGTTTCAATTGTGAGGCAAGGGGCATGCGCTCCCCTTAGATATCCCCTAAATTTAAAAAAAAATAATTTTTTGAGGTATTTTTATTGAAAATGCCTCTTTTGGTAATTTTCGAGGTAATTTTAATTTGGAAATATTAAAAAAAAGGCCAAATTTTGCTCACCCTTGTATTTTGAAAAATAATTTGAAAATAGGGGGGGGGGGGCAAATATATCCCCCCTCAAAATTTCTGTGAAATGAGGCCACTGGATAATAGGTAGATAAATAAGGATTTGTTTAAAACTGGTTTTGGGTTATCTAAACTAAAATTTCCTGAAACGAATTTCAAATGTATGGTGTTCAGCATTAAAGTGGACCAAGCCCATTTTTCAACACCTTTGAAAGTTCCAGCCGTGTCAGCTTCCTGGTCATATTTGCTTCAAAGCCAGTTAGTCCTCTAATATACAGCACTACAAAAGGCAGGTTCGAAAGTAGAAGTGACCCTATAACTCGTGACAGCACACCATATATGGGCATAGAGTCATTAGGGAGAACACGTTGTTAATGGGGTCAATGACCTCTTTTTCCAAGGTCGATTTATTTGTTGTTGTTGTTGTAAGTGCACGCTCGAGGCGAATGTCAAGGTGTCCAGAAATAGGAAACAGCATTTGTTGTTGTTGTTGTTTTGGGCAAGTGCACGCTCTCAGCGAATGTCAAGGTGTCCAGAAATAGTAAACAGTATTTGTTGTTGTTGTTGTTTTGGCCAAGTGCATGCTCAAGGCGAATGTTAAGAGTTTCCAGAAATAGGAAACAGTTAGATCACCTATTTCCTTCTCAGCCAATCAACGAGTCGGTTACATCCCCCTTCTCAGCCAATCAGAGGGCTGGTTACATATAGTTTTCCCCGTTACATAACAATTCGCCCTTGGGATTTCGTATATAACGGACATGCAATGTGATTAAATTATCAGAAAGTATTTTGACATAGTGCAAACAGCTAGAATGGATAATATTGATGAATTAGAAGCCTTGACAACTACAATTTACTATGTAAGTTCCGTTTTATTTTCAAAATTATTTTCCTTGGACATCCTCCAGTATATTCAGCTAAAACGTAAATATATTCCTTTACCCCAAACCCCACCCCCCCCCCAAACCATACAAACATCATTATAATCAATGGAAAACATAAAATATATTCTTTTTACCCTAACCCCCTCCCACAATTGTTTTACAATCCCAAATTCTCGCAAAAAGAAATAATTATCCTTTCGTTAAATTTTGGCTTTTCTCAATTGTAATATTTTCTCTAACTGAGACATCCATCGCTCTGTTGTTATTAGCTCACTCTGATTTGACACAAGACTCCAATGTGAGGCCTATAATTAGCTGTCACCCTTTTCCAGTGTGCTCATGATATCGGTCTAGTCAAAGGGTTATGTTTTTGCTTTCAAATTAAAACAGTTTTAAGCAAAAAGAGAATACTGTATATTAAGCTTGTAGTCTCATAGCCTTGAATTTGTCAGAGAAGCGATGAAAGAGATTATTTTCAAATTACGTTTAACAATATATTTAGAACATTATGTGAAAGGGGGAGGGGGCAATACATTGCTTCTAACAGCTTCGTTGGAAGTAAATTCTGTACCGGGGGAGGGCAATGTCTTCAATTCTACCGCCATCAGTGTAAAATGAAAACAAACTATTTCTTCGCATTAAAAGTAAGGGGGGATTTTCTTCAAACAAACTAGGCCGGTGTACCGGGAGTAAAACACGATATACTTGAAATACCAAAATAAAGTTCCTTCTTTAATTCGGACTCCTATAATTAAGCTAAATCTAGTTTCAAAAATGAAAAAGTCCTTAATCAGCAAAGACAAGAAACTGCAGTCTTTGGATTTCGCTAAGACAGTGAGCAATAAGAAAAGTGCTACGCACAATATTTTTAAGGAAGTTTAAACGATAAGAACCGTGTGAACG
>NC_142811.1:52867925-52905425 GCF_049724085.1 Artemia sp. Qi Xiang Cuo
ACATTGAAAATAGACAAATCCATTGTTTTCAAAAGTTAAAAATGTATGGTGTACTATAAACTATGTCTTAATGCATAATGAAAATTGGAATGCAGTGTGGGGACATTATATCGGTTTTTTTTTTAAATTAAGTACATTGTAGCATGACAAGTTTTTTTGGTTTTTTTTTAGAAAACCGACCAATCAAGTTATTATATTGGACTAGTCACCAACTTTCTCTAATCGACTGACACACAAAAAATCGATGTCATAATAAAAAAACATGTCTGCCAAGCCATGTAGAGCTCATTGTAATAGGCAAATGCCCCTGGTAACCCAATTACTTGAAAGTACACACACAACCTGTTTCGTACGGGGGCCCCTCAGAAATGGAACCTTGGTATATACTGATATTATATTTGATAGGATTTGAAAAAATTATGTTGCCAGTCAATCATTGCAGGTGCCCGCTATACAGGTCTAGAACACGAATATAGGGTAGAATGAAAATGACTGGAATAAACACGACTAGAAGGTAGATATCCTATTGAAATATGTCTCATGCTTTTTATCTTATTAAAAAAAGAGCATCCCGACCGTTTATAAAACGTAAATTTGTCTAATAGCCAGAATCAATTCAGAACTCATACCTCCTAAATTATACATCTTCAAATTCTATATAAGAATTCAGGATATTAATTTTTTTTTTCTCTAACCCTCCCCTTTCCCTGTGTGCATACCCAATACCATCCCAAATGTATTTATATACATTTAGAAATATAATTTAGAGATTGACCAAAGTAGCCAAAAGATTAGCTTATAGTATGCACATATAAATGGAATTACTTCATTCGATCCAAGGGGGGAGAGGGTTTGAGAGGAGGTTGAATAAAATTTTAAAAGCAGCCAGATAATGAAATAAATAAGTGAAATTGTTGATACGTCCTTTTGACTCTGGAAAGAATTGTTTGGGCCCTCTACGCTCCTTTATACGATAAAGCTTCCACTTATTACAGATATTGACGTATTTCAATAAAACATAATTCAAGATTTAGCGCAAAGAGTGGGAGGCTTTGGGAGGCGGCCAAAATGTAAAAATTTTACCTTGATATGCTTTTGCAGATGAAGAGTATCAAGACCCCCTCTACACCATCCATAAATATGCTCTAAATTTTTTTTGCAGGGTAAAGAATTTCCATTCTTTTAGTACTTTCATAATATTATAAGGTGGCAAAAATACATTTAAAAAAAAGTGCATTTAATGCGAATCCAAGCTAGGAAGTACACCGCGAATACAATGTAGCAACTTTATGATGTAGCGTATCAATCCATTACGAGTTCTGAATGAAAAGTGTCAATTTTTGTCGTGCACATTTTAGTATTATTAAAACTGAAAATGCTGATTGTATATTGGATTTCTCTTATGTAAATGGGATTGACAGGGATTTTCATTTATACTGATCCCTGGCATAACTGGAATCTCATTTTTGGAACGGATTCAGATCAATTTGGGTTAAGTAACCACTTAAGGGAATTTCCTTAATTCACCATTAACCTTTATAAAAATATATATTTATATGGAAATGTAACCCCCATAGAACTTCCTCATTATTTAATTTTATAACACAAAGGTATAATTATAACTCAATAGAAAATAAAAAATTAAAATAACGAAACAAAATTAAATTACTATTAAAACGTATAATCATTATACATATAAGTTATATATGAATTATTGTACATATAAGTTATTATATATTATTTTATGTAAATTATTATACATAACTTACTGCACACTGTTTGCGGTGTTGAAGAAGCTCCATTGGTGTTTGATATGCTAAAAGCTGTTCCACAAATCCTATCCGCATACTGAGCAGCTGTATTTCCTGTTGTTCCAGTCGCGGGTGTAAACGCTCCAGGAATCTGTACGTAATCGGTTGTACACACATAGGGTATAGCCCCGTTTGTTGTTGTAGTATAGAGACCAGAATTTGGACTATACCCAAGTGATATTGAAAAGGCTGGGTCTGTGTCGCAAACGGAGTAGCATATCCCACAGTAGCCCTAAATGAATATCAAACAGATTTTTAATTCAGTAAGATGCCCATCATATTTGGACGATGTGACCTTTAAGTAATGAGTGACAGTTTCCCTAGAGTAATCTAGGAATATAAAGGCTTATAAATAATTAGTTATGCCATACTGCACTCCCATTAAAACAAAAAACATGAGCATAATTTTTTTTAATGTATTTTCAACTTCACTATTTAGTTATTTATTGATTTAAATATTTACTCTATTTTATTCCGTTTGTTTTTATTAAATTTATTTTCAAACCTAAATTCAATGGATGTGGGTTTTAACGAAGACAGATGAAACGAACATAAATACAACCCTAAAATTTTTGTTTCATACCTGGTAATTTTTTCCGATTGAAGAAATATGCTAAGTAATAAGAAAGCAATACTGTAAGCAAATAAAAAGATATAAACAAAAACAGATTTCATACATCTAAGCAGTACTTCTCTTGTAAAATGTGCCAAAATCACCTTTAATCTAAAATAATCCTTTAAATAGTTGTATGGCTTTCAAAAAATGAGGAATCACCTCTTCAAGAATTAAATAAAAAAACAATTTTTTTTTTTACTGAAACTGAGGAGAAACATTAAAACCCCAAAACGAACAGAAAAAATTCCGTATATAAAGGAGCTTACCCCCTCCTCAATACCTTGATTTTCGCGTTATAGCTTTCAGCACTTTTAAAAAACTTCCTATTCTAATTAAATGGCCCTTGTGTTTCAGGAGCCATTTTTTTTTAATTTGGACAAACAGTCAAACTTAGCGTAAAGATTACGAGGAAGAAAATATCAACAGTTTGGTGTAACATCTAGTAAAAGAGCAATAAACCAAGTTAGATTAAAAAGAAAAAAAAAATCATTGACCATCCTCACTCGTGATTGCTCAGCCCTCAATATCGGTCTCGAGCCTCAAAGCGCCACAGCGATTTTTCGTATGCGGAACTTTATATCGTAAGTTGAGTTTCTAATTTATTTAATATGTAATTAAACATCTTAAATTTCATAGCAATTTATTACGATTAGTTTTTTTGACTAAATAAAAAATAAAAACTAATATATATCTAATTTCAAAATGTCTCCGACAATCTACATTATAATGTTCAACTCCAAAAAATACAGGGGAGAGGACAATGCGGATATTGCGTACAATCCTTGGTTTTTAGAAGAATTTTCTATAGTCTTTGGAAAACTATCAAAATGACTCATTTATAAAATCAATTATTGTCAAACCTATGCATAGATTAAATTAATCCTGCTTTAGTGCCATATATATATCATTATCAGCGCGGGTGTCAATTTATAGCGGTTTAATAATAAAAAGGTGTAAAGCTTAAAAATATGCTATTTCCAAAGAGCCTTCTATATTTTTTGAAAAACTATGAATAGCAATCCTATTTTGTTCAACCGAAATAAATATTGTCAATTTGATCAGAGAATAAATCATTCAGTTAGGTTTAGTGCTATGTACAAATTAATATTGCAATTAATGCCATGTAGATTAATTACACTAACATATATAACCAGTTGCTAGGGTAGCTTAGCACTTTGGAAAAATAATAAACATAAATATGTAAGGGACGATATAGGCTGTTGCTTTTCAAACTGTGGTAAGTTACTATTGTTGCAGAATGATATTTTAAATTTGCCCTTTAAATACTGAATTTTCTTTGGTTCAACTTTGTGTTAAGTTGGTTCAATTTTCTTTCAAATTTCTTATTTGGTTCTCAAGGTAATCAGAAAACTTTCCCCAAATGTGGTAAAAGTCGTATATAATTTACTAAGTAAGGTCTTTCCATCATATGAAAAATAAGTAGTTAATGAAAAATTTTCTGATGACAATGAATAAAATGCAACCTAAGTATATATTTTTACTACAGGATTAATTGTAAATAAAGAAGAGACTAGATATTAAGTAATGATGCAGTTGTAGTTGTAACTTCTGATGCAATACAACTACAACAATTTTTGTTGTCACTAACAATACTAACTTTTGTACCTATTGTCGTAATTATAGTTGTTTCCATTCTTGAAGCACTCCACTTTTTTCCTTTTGTAAATTATAAAAAAAAAGTTAGTATCAATGTTTTTTTTTTCGTTATTGTTATTAGACAGCAATGTACAAAAATACTAACTTTTGTACTTATCGTTGTAATTATAGTTGCTTCAATTCCTGAGCACTCCACTTTTTTTCCTTTTGTAAATTATAAAAAAAATATTATCGATGTTTTTTTATTGTTACTGTTATTAATTAGTTAAAACAAAGAAAAAAACAAAAGGAATCCAATTTACCCAAAAACTCATTTATATTATGAACTTCTTTTTTTAGTAATTACTTTGTATATCTCTGAAGACGGTTATTTGACATTGAACCGAAGAATTGTATAGATTCTGCTTTATCCGGAAACTTCCACATTAAGTTTTTATATCTTATACTAAGCAAGATGTGGGATTCAAATAGTTTATATTATGGAGACCTGGATGACATTATGTTTAGAGTTTTACTTATAGATTTGATTGCATTTGGATTGTATAGACTATGAACTGTATAATGTATTATAGTTCCCTTTTTTAAGTTTAAGAATAGTTGTAATTTGGACCTTTTGACATCCAGTTTTAGTCTTTCAAAGCAACCTTCATTGTCCAAACAGGTGTTCTTCATTCAAATTTAGAAACCATTATAGAAGGGCTTCAATAGTTTTAAAAGGGGATATTTAATATGAACCCTCTACCTATTTTAAACAGCTGTTACAACAAAGCCTATACAGGGTTTCAACGCGGTTTGTTACAGAGCATACGTTTGATGAGAAACTGAAAAAAAAAATGTTTTTGATTGTTATTAACAGCCATGGACTGCATATTTCAGATTAAACATAGTTTAGTCGCTGTTTTTTGTTAGTCCTCGTTATCAAAGCCCATTAAATAAGAAAACTTTTTAGTCTGAAACATGCAGTCCATGGCTGTTAATAACAATCGAAATCACATGATTTTTTTTTCAATGTCCCTTCAAACGTATGCTCTGTAACAAACCGCACTTAAACCTTTGCAGCCGAATTGAAACAGTGATTATTCGTTTTGTCTCTTTTTGTCTCCTTTGATCTCTTTTTCCTGTCTATCACTACGAATCATACAATTTTAAAGTATTGTAAGTAAATAGTTACAATAAATAATTAGATACAGCATAGTAATTAATAGAAGCTTTATTAATAACAGAAATAGTAAACTTTTTTATGACACTATAATAACGTAGACTCTATTAGAAAAAATAAGAGATATACGAGATATACCAATCAAAAAGTATTAAAAAAAAATAGCTAATAGGGGCCTTTGATATTTGTCTATGGCTATATGAAGTTCAATAAATGCCATATGATGCCATAGGAATTTTATTGAATTATTCTTTGGTTACATGCATCAAAAATATAGCCATATAACTTGTGATAATGGCGAATGGAATGGAGCTAGTAAGGAATTTTCCTAACAGGATTAGGGGTTATTTTCTAAAAGTGATTTTTAGGTTCTTTCTTTTTTTGCAAATCAAATGACTGGCTGGCAAAAAGGATTTTTTTTTCATGGGGTTACAAAATACTTTAAAAACGCATCAAAATTTGTTTATATTATTTTGTTACGTTTTTACGAGTCGGATTTTTTTTTGGGGTGGCGGGGGGGGGTCAAACCCCCTAACCTGCTAATCAAATTTCTAACAGTTTGTTTGAGAACTTGGGCAACTATTTGCAGGACCTTCTACAGAACCCCACTATAGGACCCCCTCTATAGATATTTTTGCGATGGAAAGCTAAACCAGTCAGAGGCCTAGGGGGATACAAAAAAATCATTTTGTTTTAGCCTTTACATAGCCTAAAATTGCGTTCTCTTACATATTGGCAAAATACTCAAACAAAATAGGATGGGTGTAGAAGGGTGGAGCTATTCATAAGTTGCGAGATGGTTGTAGATGTAAGATCTGTGAGATATCAGGTGGATCTTCCCTCAACCATAAGCTCTTTCTTTCGTCGCTATCCATGGAAGGAAACCTATGGTATGTATCTCATTGTAGTGGCCGGGTATTTCTTTCCCGAGTATACTTTAAAAAGTCGTAGGTCAACAATATTAAAAACAGCAAATAAAAGTGTGACTTACTTGTTCCATTCGAAAACAAATCGCGTAATCCTGGTTGGCAAGATGGCGACTATTCGATGGGGTAACCGTGTCATAGTTAAAAGATCGAATAGTTCCAGAGGCTGAAGTATAGTATTGCAGACATCCACTTGGGGCTGAAATATTTGAACAATGTAGACCATTTTTTTTTACTGTATATTGTAATTTTTTATTCTAAAACAAAACTTTATGCAGAACATTATTTTTTATGTTTGCCAAAATAAAACACCATGGGCAATGCTATTGCCAAATCAAAATGGGCAAAAAGCACAAGCTCGTTTGTCGATATCAGGACACAAGCTTTTTAGTTCTTCCTGGCAGGATTCTCATCCAACTGAAATTAGTAAGTCCATGACAGGCCTCTGAGATAGCCATCACCAGCATTAACTAAAAGTTATTAAATATCTATTGTTCGTATCTCTCGCTGTTTTACCCCATGTAACATAATCCCCAAAACGGTGTATCTCATGCTTTCAAAATCTTACAGGAGAGTAAAAATGAGGTTTTTGAATCTGATTTAAACAGTTTTCTATTTAAGGGTTTAAAAGAGAAGGAAACTATTTTAAGAGTTTGGTGGGCTCCTAAATTGGAGTGTCTTATGCTGCTTTGTTTTGATACATAATACGAACAGCTAGGAGGTGGGAGGTCCATCTTTTCTTAAGCGGCTTGGATAAAAATGATAACACCTAGGTTCGTTCTTTACTAGGTATTAGCTAAGAAAAAGCCAAAGGATTTCCCTGCGTGAAGGGAAAGAGAGACATTAAAATCTAAAAGGAATAGACACTATCTTAAGTATGAGGGGGGATGCCCTTCTCAATTTCCTGCTATTTGTGTTAGGTTTGACTTCCTAATACTTTGAAATGTAGGGCCTACTCATTTTGTGGATTTTTAGTCTTCTAGCACAGACAAATGCCCGTCCTGGCATACCCTCATAACCTTCTGAGGGCATCCACGCTGCGTTAATTGGTCCTTAAGAAAATATTACCGAAAATAAGGCATTTAATTCTAGTTTTTAACTTTGAGCCCTCAGATATTGATATTCATGTTTTCCTCTGTTCACATTAACACAGCCCACACTATGATGTTAAATTCAGGGCATATCATGAAATTCAAAACGGCTTCTACGAATGTTATTCTTTTGAAAAAGGGGAGTGTAATTTTGGAGGCAAGATAACCCTCTAGGCTTGAAGAAATTTCGTTAGAGAGGGACTGAAGAGAATTCCTTTTTTGCCATGTTCTAAGGTAACATTTTTTATTGAGAGAAAAAAGTTTTTCTCTCAATTTTTATGTTTCACAAATAACAACGCTTTTTAATTCAAGCTGCGCGTTTTTATTGTCATACCATCGACAAACAAAGAGAAAAAACACAATATTAAAAAATATTACTGGAAAAAACAAAGGTTGAACAGTTTAATACATATTGACATTCATTCCTGAAAGCCCCAGTTATTGTGGGTTTGTTAATACTACAAAATAGAACATTTTTGAAATATGTTTTATTTTCAGTAAAACGCAAATGACGCAGTCGTCTTTAGAAGGCCTAGGAGGCCTTTGCCTTATTCCTGTCTGTGGTAATTTCCTTTGGTTTTATTTTCTTGATTTTTTTATTATTTAATGCAATTTATGTTCATTTTGGGTTCGTCTATTTATTGATAGTGATTTATGTTTGTTAAACGCATAAATTTATCAATTGACTTTATTTCTGCTCGTCTTTAGTTTAATGTAGATCTTACTTTTCTTTGAAAAAATCTTTTGTGGAAATTTTTTCTTCTTAAAATTAATTTATGTCTGTTTTTAATTGACATTTTTTTTTATTGACTAACAAAACTAATATTTGTAAAGCTTTTTTTTAGCTTTTCCCCTTAAGAATCAAGCTCTTCGCTTACTATTTATAATTTAGAGAAAATCATAAAACAAATTTATATTTTAGTTGCAATATAGAACTTTGGATCGATGAGCAAATAAATGGAATGAAAATCTACATTATCTTTGGGCTTCAAGGGTCTGAAGATATTTTGAGCCCCAGCATGTCATGACTTTAACTACAGACAACTATTAATCCATTATTGTGTGATATATATTTCTAACTGGTTTTTTTTTCAAGAGAATTGCCTTTTTAGCTCATTTATTAAAAAGTGTCCTGATAAGTTATGTGTTTACGGCCAGGAATTTTAAATTCATCAACAGACAAAAAGAGCCTTTCACACTAACAATCAATGCAGTGACATTTTTAATTAAACATGTTTAGTCCCTTGGTCCCCCTTAGTCAAAATTTGAAATATATTTGATTTGATTTTCAGTTGCGTTTCTTAACTTAAGCTGTTAATTTATATCCCTAGCCATACTTAAGATATTGCAGATACTCTCTTTTGATAACGGGGATATACAGAGTGTCATATAATTTAGTTCAGTACAGCACACATCATTCCCTGAAAGTTTCAGATACACCCTTTTGACAACTTGTTAGCGCTTTGTGCCTATGCTCCTAAACAGGAGGTTTCGACTTAATATCCTTAGCTGTTCCAGGAATACTGCGGAAATGCCTTTAGACAAATTGGCTGCACAGAGCGTCTTTAGTCCAAACCCCCAACATCCCCTAAAATTTTCAACTGAATACCCTTAACCATTCCTAGCTTGTTGTAAGTATTCCATTTTGAAAAAAAAGGATGCACGCAGTGTCTTTTGATTTATTTCATCATACCCTATTTTCTAATCCAATGAGCCCCAACCCGAGTTTCTGCGACTAATCTTTTCAAACGACGAGGTTTGGGGAAAATAATAATAATAAAGTAAAACCGTATCGCTCTTTACTTGGGCAGCGCTATTGCACTGCCTATGACTCGTCGTGATAGCGCCAGAGTAAAGTGTCATAATGCACCAAAGAATGGCACCAAGAATTGCCATTTTGATTATCTTTTCACCCTTGTTTTCTTTCATCTATATTTTTGACTTTTTTTTCTTAGTACAACTGCTTTGACATTTACCTGTGAGCATTGAATTACACGGAATTTGTGATATTTTTATATTCCAATATCTTTGTCCAGAGGTTACCAGTGGTTGACCTGCTGGTCCATCACCAGCACCCAAAGTGAAACTCAGAGTGAACGAATTTTGTCCAGTTGTCATGTCCAGGTACACTGGAAAAAATAGACGATAAAACTTACATGAATATTTTAGCAACAACAATTTGCTTCCAGCAGAAAAAATTTACTTAAATCCCAACAAAAATGCCCTGCAAAAATACCCAAATTATATATTTCCGATGTGCTTTTTCCGGTTCTTGATTTCGTCACAGATGCAGTGGCGGATCCAGGGGGTCGAGGGGGGTACGCCCCCCCCCTAGTGTAGTCTAAAGTAGTGTAATTTACTTAATTAACTCAAGTTTGCGTTAATTAAACTTACTCCTAACGCAATCTTATCGGATCAACCTATTTTGCCCCCCCCCCCCTAAAAAAAAATTTCGGATCAACCTATTTTGTGCCCCCCCACCCCATGAAAAAATCCTGGATCCGCCCCTGCACAGATGATTCAATTTACGGGCAGACGGGTGAAACAAAAGCTGCGCATGGTTAAATACATGGAAAATATATAGTTTGGGCTACATATTTGCACATTAGGGGAGGGTAGATGGGGGTAGAGCCTAGTGGAGCTGCAGTCAAAATGTGTTAACTACGATTATTTTGTATATTATGAAGTAAGAATTGTTTTCTTAACATGTTTCTTTTCAACAGCCCCAATTCTAGACTTATCTCGTTTATTCATTGGCATACTACCTCTACTCCTTCACCTAATAGTCAAAACATAAAGTTATGTGAGTTGAAACAAGAGGAGGAGGGATTGAGGCATTTTGGAGGAACACAAATCTCTAGTTTTTCATGATCCTCTAATTATTTGAAGTAAAAGGCTTCATTATTGGCATAGGTAATAAATAGAAATTTAAAATTTAAAAAGTTAATTTAGAAAGGCCAGTTTAAAAAGTTATTGTCTAAACCTAAAGGCCCCTTGAGGCTTATACGTTAAGGAAATACAGATTATTATCTGATTTGATTCTAGCTTACAAATTTATAATTATTAATCTAAACATTGTCTATTATACGGGGGATACATTCGTATCATCCATTGTGTTATTATTTTTTTTGGATGCCGGTAGGCACAAGCTCCTTTGAATCTAAAAATTTACAATAATCTAACCCGTACAGGGAGACCCTATCAAACCATGTATTCTATTATTTTATTTTTCCAAGGGACTAGAATTGGAAAACTACTATCCTAATTTTAGATGCCTTTAAGTTATGAAAATATTAATAATCAAACTGCCACATTGCACAAAGGGAAATGCACCTTTTTTAGGGATACCTGAGTTAGGGAGCTACTACCCCGACTTTGGACTCATTTGAGTTCTTAAGTAAGTCAACCGCAACTCTGATTTAAGATAAAACAGAGCATCAACCTAGGTTCTAGAGGTTTAATTTTAGTAAGAGCCACAGTGAGACAGAGGAGATTGGGGTTGACCCGGACGCGGTTTTTTCTTTAATCTAAAGCTTTTCATTTCTTCTAATTTTTTCTAAAAAGACAAGAAAAAATTCTTAATTTTCTTAATTTTCTAAAACAGCCCCTACCCACGAGTTTGGATTGAACGGCTCTATTGTTGGTTCAAACGTCATGCCAAACCATTAGGTTTTTACTTTTTTTTTAAACATCCATAAAAGTATAAAAAGTACTTCAGCTATATAAAATGACAATAAAAGCATTAAAAGGACTCCCAGTTCACCGAAATCCATATGAGCTATGATTTTGGTCAAAGACTAATCCTCAGCCGGCTCTTTCTGTGCCTTCCAAGTTTTGGAGGCAAGGAAGCTTCAAAACCATGTCACCCGCACTGATGTCTTCCTTACCTTAAAGCTCTGGGAATTCAAATTTTTGTCCTCTTTTTGCCATGAGAGAAACCCTGAAATAACTTGATTGATAATTCGTATCTCAGTAACGTAAAATATCTACGCTATGCTAGTCAAGCGCAAACTTTACAAGAATAAAATCGTTCGCAATCATTGGTTTCAGATCAAAGGGCTTGGTATCTTCCACGTCATTGTAATGAAGCGATTCAACACTCCAAACACCGTTGAAATCAAGAAATTCACCGTCACTGTTTTTGACAATTTCTAGAAACCGTCCAGCTTTCTTTTTCGGTGTCTTGTTCACTTTTAATTCTCTCGTTTCCTCTATTTTCACTTTTTCGGGTGTGTCAGTAACTATTCAAGTGTAGCAGTGGGTGCAGGCATGTCGCCCCAAAACAGCAGTAACAGTGGACAAATGTGGAAAAAAATTGAAGATGTTCATGATTGACTATGAGTCTTCCTTCGGTTTGAGCGGCCTCGGAGAAGCTTAAAGACTCGTCTTCACTTGAATGATTTGATTTTTGTACAACAATATTTATGAAATTCAAAAAACTTCATTGAATTCTAACTGAAAGCTAAAAAGTTGAAAAAAGAAAAAAACATTAGTTAAATAAAATACTGTTTAATTGTCGATTAACTAATTGCCGTTTAATTCTTTGATTTAAATTAAATTTCAATTCAACTCGATATACTCCAATTAAAACCTCGATTTAAGAAGCTGAAATATTCAAAAGACTTGACTTACTATGTTGGTTAGTATTTAAGCCACAAATAGCTGGAACGTTGTTGGAAGCCCCTGAAACGGTAAAAGTGTCCGTTGTACATTGCGTTGCCAGAATTGTGTTTGTTCCACTTTGTACTTCAGGCTGAGCTATTCCAAATGCCAAGAAATCCAATCTGTAAGATCAAAATTAAAAACAGTAACGACAAAACAGCACTTCCTTTCTAATTTCCATTTCCTCTGATTCCAATTCCTCCCTTTCCAATATAAGAAACCCAGAATTTATTTGAAATGATGAATTTTTTGAAGACAATGATTAAAATGAGTATCAAGCGAATATTTTACCAAATGATCAATAGATGTCCTCTCCTCAGCAAAATACAAGAAAAAACGAAAACAAAGAATTTAATAAAAAAATTTGTAACTATATTTACGAAAACCCTTCTATAAAAAGAAATAAAAAGAAATTCTCAAAATAAAAGCAAAAACTAATAAATCTTTAGCTTAATCAATTTGCAAAGGGTCAGCTAAGTCATGCCAAAAAAATTATCTGTTAATGCTATGCTCTCTTATAGAAATTAGTTTTTTTTAATAATAATATTAAAATTATTAATATAATATTTAATAATTTTAAATAATATTAATATTATTAATATTATTAAATAATAATAGCAATATTAACAAAACAAATATGAAGGATTAGAAACCAAGAGGATTGTTCAATATCTGAAGGAGCTACCCCCATTTTCAGCTCCAACCCCTCCCCCCTCCCCCTTTGCGTTAAATTTCATATTATGATAATAACAAACGTTGTTTATGGGTAATTAAAAATTTCAATTTACCGATTGCATTTAAAATTAAAGGTATGGTGAAAGACTCTTTTTATGTAATCCAATTCTCGTTGTGTTTGGGCATTTATTTTTTGAGCATTGGGGCACAAGGCAAAAACTTTTTCCTTGAGAGGAGGGTTTCAGGGGATGGGTAGCCCCCACATATATGGAATATGTTTATTTTAAATTTGAATGTTGCTCTTTACTTTTATTTGGAAAATTGCTTTCATTATTTAATTTCTGAGCGTTTTTAATGCCATATCCAAGATTACGTTAAATGTAAGGAGGGCTATCATTCCTCAAACCCATCTCTTTACATTAAAATTTCACTTTTGTAGAACAATGCTTTGATTAAAAGGCTCATTTACTGTTTTTTCTAATAGGGATTAGTTTTAAAAAATTCATCTCGCAAAAAGAGCCTTTTCACCTCCTAAATACCCACGCTACACACTTTAATGTTATGTTCATCCATGTACATGTTCTTCCTAACAATAGATGGTCAGAGGGGGTAATGTTAATATTAACGAATAACTCATAGCTAAGAAACAAACTTACCTCTATAGGTAGAATTGCATCCTGAATCCAAATTTGACATTCATTTGCGTCGGAAATGAATTTTTTTCCCACACCTATATACATACCAATTCAGGGTATATTCCAGTTCCGGGTATATATTTGTAAATTTGGAGGGGGATGGGGGGTAAAGTTCATTCATGACGCAAGTGAATGTTAAATTTGGATTCAGGATGCAAATCTGACTATAGAAGTAAGTGTGAACTTTACCGACCCCCACCCTAATGTGCAAATATATAAGCCATACTGAATTGGTACATATAGGGATGGGGGTAATGTTTATTTCCAATGCAAATGGATGTTAAATTTGGGTTCAAGGTGCAATTCTGACTATAGAGGTAAGTTTGTTTCTTAGCTATCTGGATAATCCGTTAATATAAACAATACCCGTCAGAGGTTAAATCTGTACCCATTTGGATATCCATTCAATTCATTTCAATCACCTCTCGTACAAAGTTTCAAAATTTAGACTAAATTGCTTTTATGAGGCTCTTTCAATACCAACCGAATAACTGGTTTGATACGATTTTAGCACTATTTTGGCCTTTGGCACTTTAGCACTTTGGCCTTTAGCACTTTTTTGGCCCTTCTCTATGGTCTATATTCCGGTCAATGAGCTGCAAGAATACTTAGTGTTGAAAAATATACCACAAATGACTGAACCTGGAAGGCTAAATAGTTATTACTTCAAAATATATTACTATTTACTTTTGTCACCATTTATTTTTACGTCACCCTTTTTATATTCCGGCATAAGTAACGAGAGGTTTAAATCTCTTATGAATTTCTTTGCTGACCATACCTAAACAAACAGGTGTTTTAACTGGTATAAAGGAGAGGGGAATTACTTGTATATCCGAGGTGAAACGGCACTTATTCCAAGGACTTGTTATACTTTAGATGTTTATATTATATTAATAGCACTTTCTGTCCTGTTCATGCCAAAATCGCTGTTTCACGAGCCTCAATCCCGGAGCTTGGCACTTTTCTGTTTCTTTTGTTACTTAACACGGAAATTATATCGATACGGCCACCCCAAAAGAAAAAAACACAAGCATAACCACTCTTCCCCGAAAAAAAAAGTTTCAAATTTAGCCGATAATGGCCCTAGAATACTCAACTTAGCTCAAATGATTTTATTGTCAAACTCCTTATAGGTTCATGCTGATCAGTGGCAGTTCTTGTTATAATAAAAGATAAGGCACTAAACATATGAAAATCCCAGCCACAGCCATCGTCATACTAATTTATATTTTGACTCAAAATATCACAAGCAGAGTCTTACTAAAACCTACGACATTGAAATATCCAACTATCTGTAAAAAAAAAAAAAAAAAAAAAAAAAAAAAAAAAAAAATATTCACATGAAGTATATTCAAATGATTTCTCTGTGGTATTTTCTCTGTTGTATATTCAATGGATGAAACGGATGTAAAATATTCAAATGGATTCCCATGTCGGTCTACGCTATGTTGAATTTCTTTGTATAAATTTAACCAGAATTGACCTCTTTTTCGGGAAGTTTAACACCTTTTGAAAAAAATATTGGTCATTATATTTATCAGGGCCGTATCCAGGATTGTGGTTCAGGGGGGGTTTTACTAATTTTTGACTTTTTTTTTGGGGGGGGGGGGTTACTAATTTTTTACTCAGTTTTCGACTAATTTTACTGATTTTTAACTAGGTTTTACTAATTTTCGACTTATTTTTGAGTCGGTCAAAAAATTTCGGGGGGGGGATTCAAACCGGGTAACCCCCCCCCCCTGGATACGGCCTTGATATTTATAGTATTTGATGATTAAATTCAAGTTAATAATCCTTACATATTTAGACTCTGGTAAGTCTATTTAGACTTACCTTCTGATGGGTAGCCTTAAACTTATTGTATTTTACATATTTGGAACCACCATCAAATGCCAATTTTTTTTATGTATAGGCTATAATGTTATAAATAGCATAATATGCACCATATTTAGTTTCGATTACTATAAGCCTGAGTTGCTCTTTACTTGCAGTTCGTCACAGTTTGAAGCTTGTTTTTATTTTTTTCAGCTTGTCTGTTGTGTCTTTTGTCTTTTGGTTTGTTTTGATCAGCTGTTGATTTTATGTTGTATTGTGTCAAATCACTTTTTTCTTATAAATTTGTGCATATAGGATTATGTAAATAGGCCGACTTGTCCAAATCTCAATTCAAGGGCTTTTGAGTCACATAATTTCTGTCACAGAATTTGAGACAAATTTTTTTTAGTCTCTTATTGCCTCACGGACAATCTATTTCGTTGCTAGGTTATTGCTAATTTGAAATTTTTCTTCAAAAAGCAATATTTTTTGAAAGTGCAAATGTTTGAGTTTCTACGGGCGAAAAGCGTTGTCCAACCAAGTAATTAGTTTCGCTTATTTACTTCGACGGTTCTGCGTTGCAACACTGAGAAAATTGAGGTGCTGACCCAAGAAATCCATTATTTTGAAACAGACAAATTAAAACTGTAAGAAATCAAGGTCATCAGACATGAATAGACTTAAGAGTGGTCCAAAGGGCAAAATATGCTTGATTTTAATGTCCTTGGTACTTTAAGCGCATATTCTATATTAGACTAAAACATTGGCTTATCACTTTGCTACTTACCTTACTTGACAAATGTCCGGGGAGCATTTGTTCACGGTAAGTGAGCACTGCTGAGATCCCGAGACAGTTGCTGGATACCCTGGATTTTGAAAATACGTGCAGTTCTTATTCGTAGATGATCCACATGTTTGAATAGCAACTGAAAATACAATGTATTAAGAACTTCTGTTCATCCTGAGAAACAAAGTCAATAGAATAGATATTTTCAATTTAAAATTAGCTAAAATGGTAGATATTTGGCAGGCACACGTTTAAGAACATATTTTAGAGGAAATAGATAATGTATAGGAGCGAATTATGGAAAACATAAGGAATTATATTGCTGGTGCTACTAATAACTCACTGTAGCACCAAGTTCCCTGAGGTCCACACACATATGACCATTCTTCCTCCATCTCAATCCAAATGATTATTAGGAAATTGTAAGAGTCTCAAGACTCTTTAAGGGGGTACGCTAGAGCTATCTCCTTCTCCCCCTCAAGAGTATGCAACCGTTGTATAATGGTTCAAAAACATTGATTCCTTGACTTTGTCAGGAGCTTTAAATTGGTTTTTCCCACTACTTTAGCATTAACTTGGCCAGAATCTACGTTTTCTTGCTTGTATTGCGTCGTGGGGGTGTTGGAATGGGTAACCGTCCAAGATTTTCGGAATTATGCTTTATAAAGCATTGACTGGTCAATGGTTTGATGTTACATAACATACTTCATCTGAAAATTTCACATAAAAAAGACAATTGATTCGGAATTCAAAGCTGTTCTAAGTATAATTAATTAAAAAAAAATCCAAAAAATAAGTTTTTCAAAGAAAAGTAAAGAACTCCATTAAACAAAAAATGAGCAAAAATAAAATCAAATAATCTACCAAGCTTGAAACTTCCACAAATCAGCATCGATAAATAAATGAAACCCTAAACGAACAGAAATTACAATTATTAACCGAGTCAAACTGAAAACGAGCCGAAAGTAAAATAACTTGGGCTCAAAACCCCTATGCCCTCCCAAGGTCAGAATATAATTTGCACTTTATGAAACAAATACAAATGAATGTGCATTGTCAGTTTAATACACATATACTGATATTTAGTAATCAAAATAATAATATTATTTGATTTATTAAAGTTATAAAAGTAAAAACATTAGAATTAAACATTTTTAAAATTAATTTCTTTTCGTTTTATATTGACATAGTCTTTTCAGGAAAAAAGAAAATAATACTTTAAATCATTTCGTTATTTAAGACTTTATAGTTTGGCCTGCAAAATTTTTATTGGATTTGTTTTGGAAAACTGTGGCGTGAGTGGGGAGTTAGCCGCTATCCAAAGACTTTCAACTATTAAAAAAGGAACAAGCCCTTTCAATGTCCAATTAAATGACCCCTTTTTGAAGTATCTACGACAACGCTTCCAAAAAAACTTTATGGGACCCAGGGCATAACTTGCAACCTCTGCCCTGAGGGTTGTTGGGGGGGGGTTGTCATCCTTAAAGACCTAATTTCCAAAACTTTCAACTACGTTGAGTACAATGACTATCAAAAAATGTAGATTCGATGTGTTTGGGGAAAAGGCTGGCATGAAAGGGGGGCTAGTTGCCCTCAAGTCACTTTCGACTATTAAGAAGGGTATTATTCCTTTGAATTTCCAATCGAATGAGCCTGTTTTGAAGTTTCTACGACAACGCCTTCTATAAAAACCTTACCCTGAGGGTTGTGGAGGAGTGTCCCCCTCAAAAACATACCTTTTGTCTGGAAATCAACTACGCTGAACAAAATGCTTATCTCAAAATTTTGATTGGATGTGGTTATGGGAGTGCGTGGCGTTGGGGAGGGGCGCGTTGCCCTACTTTAAACTACGACCATTAAAAAGAGCACTAGACCATTACATTTACAATGTAATGATCCATTTTTGAAGTTTATACGACAATGCGTTCTATAAAAACCTTATATGCCCCCAGGGCATAACTTAAAACCCTTGCCCTGAGGGTTGTGGGGGAGTGTCCTCCTCAATAACATATTTTCTATTTGAAAATTAACTACGCTGAACAAAATGGGTATCTCAAAATTTTGATTGGATTTGTTTGGGGGAATAATGGGCCTGGGGGGCCAGTTGCCCTCCATTCACTTTCGACTATTAAAAAGGGCACTAGACACTCCAATTTCCAATCGAATGAGCCCTTTTCGAAGTTTCTATGACAACTCCTTCGACACGAAGTGCCCGGGTATGGAGAACCAAAAAACAACACATTGTGCCCACATCGTTCTTTACTTAGGCAGCGCTAGCGCACTGCCTATGATAATCGCTACAGTATCGTTGCAATATGCTTTTAGAACATGCCCCCCAAAGCATAATTTACAATACTCTCCTCCCGCGGGTTTCTGGGGTGTCATGTAAACCCAGGAGGTTTTATTATATGATCTTTGGTCTATTTTGGACAAAATGAATACCTAAAAAATTCGATCGGAAGCATTTGGGGGAAAACAGGGGCGGTGGGGGGGGGGGGAGGTTGCCATTGGATTACTTTTGACTCCCGAAAAGGGAACTAGAAATTTCAATTTCTTTTAAGTCTTCGTTATCTTATCGTTGACTATTTCAAAGAAAATGGCCGTCTCAAATTGATCGGATGCATTTAAGGAAAAGAGGGTGCCATCCAGTCCCTTTTGACTCTTAAAAAGGGAACTATAACTTTTAATTTCCAGTAGAATGAGCCCCCTCCGAATTTTATGCGACCATTCCTTCCAAGAGAAACTTATATGCCCCCGGGGCATAATTTACAACTCTTGCCCTCCCGGGTTCCTGGGGTGCTGTGTAGACCCCGGAGTTTTGATTATGTGATCTTCGGTCTCTTTTAGACAAAACAAATATTAATGAAATTTGATAGGACGCATTTGGGGAAAAGAGGGTTGAGGGGGAGGTTAGTTGCCATCAAATCACTTTTGATTCTCAAAAAGTGAACTCGAACTTTCAATTTCTTGTATTTTGAGTCATCTCCAGAGTTTACCTCTTCCATAGGAATCTTATATGCCCCCAGGGCATCACTCATAACCCTTCCCCCAGGAGCTCTGGGGGGAGGGGGGTATCTTGACTTTGAAGTCTTGTTATTTGATCGTTGGACTATTTCAAAGAAAATGTCTATCTCAAATTCATCGGATTCATTTAAGGAAAAGAGGGTGTGTGTGTATGTGCGGGGGGATAGATGTCCTCCGATCAGGCTCTTAAAAAGGTAGAAACCACTTTCAATTTCCAATCAAATGAGCCACCTCTGAAGTTTAAGGAGCACCCCTTACATAAAAACTTTATATGCCCCCGGGGTATAGCTTAAAACATTTGCCCCTGGGCTCTGGGGGACTGTGTCGACCCCAAAGTTTTGTTATCTGATGTTTGAACTATTTTTAACAAAATGGCTATCTCCAAAAATTTTATCGGACGGGCTTTGGGAAGAAAGGGCGTAGGGCAAGGGCTACTTGACATCCGATCACTTCTGACTCTTAAAAAGTAAACTTGAACTTCCTATCTCCAATCAAATGAGCCCCCTATGAAGTTTATATGAGCACCTCTTCCTTAAGAACCAAATATGCCCCCAGGGCATAACTCACAACGCCTGCGCCTGGGCTCTGGAGGGTTGTGTCAACACGAGGTTGTTTTTTTAATCTGATCTCTGAACTATTTTTAAAATTTTAAAAGGATGTATTTGGGAAAAAAAGGGCATAGGCAGCTAGTTGCCCTCCGATCACTTTTGACTCTTGAAAAGGGCACTTTCACTTCCGATTTCCTATGAAATGAGCCCCTCCGAAGTTTATAAGATCATCCCTTCCATATGAAGTGCCTCTGGGAAAAAAAATTTGAGCTTTATGATCGTAAGGTTGGCGTGGGGAAGCTATTAGCCATAAGATCAGTTTTGACTCTTGAATTGGAATTAGAATTTTCAATTTCTAATCTTTTGAGTCCCCTCCGATGTTTAGTCACCTCTTCCATAAAAACCTTATGCCCCCTGGGCATAAGTTACAATCCTTCCCCTGGTCTTTGGGTGGGGGGCATGTTGACCCCGACGTTTTGTCACCTGACCATTGGACTATTTCAAACATACTGGCTATCTCAAAATTTGATCGGATGCATTTGGGGAAAAGAGGGTATGGGGGAGGGGGCGGTAGATACCCTCCGATCATTTCTGATGACTCTTAAAAAGGTAACTAGAACTTTCAATTACTAATTAAATGAGCAATCTCTGAAGCTTACACGACCACCCCTTACATAAAACCTTATATGTCCTCGGGGCATATCTTACAAAACTTGCTCCCCAGCTCTGGGGGGCTGCGTCAACCCCGAAGTTGTGTTATCTGATCTTGAAGTTATTTTGAAAAAACGGCTATAGTTACTTGCCCTCCGATCACTTTTGTTTCTTAAAAACTGCTCTAGAAATTCTGATTTACAATCGAATGAGCCCCCTTCTAACTTTATACGACCACCCCTTCCATAAAAACCTTATATGCCTCTGGGGCGTAATTTACAACACTCGCCCTTGGGTTCTGGGGTACTGTATTATCCCCGGAGTTTTTGTTATATGATCGTTGGTCTATTTTCAACAAAATGGCTATATAAGAATTCGGTCGGACATACTTGGGGAAAAGAGGTTGGAAGGGGGGCTGATTTCCATCGGATCAATTTGACTCTTAAAAAGGGAATTAGAACTTTCAATTTCTCCTGGTAACACGCCCTTCTAGGGAAATCCTTGACAATGCGCAAGATGCCCCTCCCTCTCTCCACCTTGTATGCGGATAAGCATATGAATGAATCCTCCTATGTTACAAAGAAATAATTTATAAATAAAGTGTCCTTTATACTCATGCTTAATCAAAGTGAACAGAGATAATAGGTTAATTTATTCCTCCTCCCATAACTTCTTCTGGATATAAAAACGAATCTTCTGAGACATTAGTAACGCAATGATCCATCAGACTCCTGCACAATAGCTGATGAAAAGTTATGCATCACTGTAAAAATTTTTATGAAACATTAAGTGAATCAAATTGGTTAAATGAAGCTTAAAAGAAGTGTTTAAATTAACAGTTTATTTTATTTGAACTACGAATCTCTTAGGAATGGACATGCCACCGTTCGACATTACTTTACCTTAAAAGAAAGCTTAATAGATGAAAATGTTGATAGAGGAAAAGCTCAATAGAAGAAAAGCTCAATAGAAGAAAACCTCAATAGAAGAAAAGCTCGATATGAGAAAAGCTTAATAGAAGAAAAGCTCAATAGAAGAAAAGCTCAATAGAAGAATAGCTCAATAGAAGAAAAGCTCAATAGAAGAAAAGCTCAATAAAAGAAAAGCTTAATACAAGAAAAGCTCAATAGAAGAAAGACTCAATAGAATAAAAGCTCAATAGAAGAAAACATCAATAGAAGAAAACCTCAATAGAAGAAAAGCTTAATAAAAGAAAAGCTCAATAGAAGAAAATCTCATTAGAAGAAAAGCTTAATAGAAGAAATGCTCAATAGAAGAAAAGCTCAATAGAAGAAAAGCTCAATAGAAGAAAAGCTCAGCAGAAGAAAACAGTAACTTTAAATCGATTGGTTATCTCAAAATTGTCAATTGCTAACAACTCTGCTCTCTTTGAGTCAGCATTGTAGTTCAGTGCCATAAAAAAGGCAGAAAACGCCACTTTGTTGTGGTGCAATCTTTTTGGCTTCTTTAAAAGGAACCAGAGCTGTTAATTTCCGTTCGGGTTGAACGTATACTGATTTCTAGGGCCACTACTTCGATACCCCTGGCGAAAATAAAGCAATTAAACACGTATCCGTAACCGTCCTTCCGGAAAAAAAAAATGCAAAACTCAACGTTTTTATAGAGAGGGTCTTGAAAACTATTAAGCAGGGTTTTTTGACATATTGAATTCGATGTTGTAATTTTAATCAAGGTCATTTTCCCTCTTTTGTTTTTTTTCCCTTATAAAAATCACACAAATTTTCCAGGCTCTTAGCTTTTGAAGGGTAATTTTAATTTGCTGAATTTAATATATTTAGAATCACAATAAAAAAAAAAAGATTCTACAGATGTATGTATTATTAGCAAGACTTCTGTTTTCAGATTGTCAGTTACTATTGGCCCATCAGACTCCCAGTTCGTTACCTTCGTTACCACGTTACCGTTACAGTTACTTAAAACAAACTGTTTAATTGATTCACCAAAAGGTTAAACAGGAAGAACAGTATGTGTGCAGATGATGGAGTTTGTAACCAGGCATCTCCAAAAATAACTCATTTTTGTAATCCCTAATATTTCAAATTTTCCAAATAATTCACTTCTTCTCTGCGTTTCTTATGATCTTGTAACCCCCTTTCTTCTACCCTGTAATTAAATCACAAGCATTGGTAAATAGAACATAGAGAATGCAAAATGTATCTAAAAATGGGCAGTTGTGTACACAAATATGGATTAGCCAATAGGGCCATTCTTTTACTCATCTTTGTGCTATGATCTTAAATCTTTTGACAAAGAACGCTTAAATGTTAAATCTTAGCACTAAGATCTTACATCTTATAGTGTTCTTTTGCAAATGTCTTTCATCATTCTGCTCTGATCAGTGGTCTAAGAATAAGGATGAGTAGATCATCAAAGTTCTCTCATCATTGTTCTATATGGCAGAAAAATAGCGTCCTTCACACTTTGTGGTAACATAAGTGAGCTGTAAGATCTTAGAAAAAAAGATGAGTTCAAAGAACGGAAATCTTTGCAGTAGATGTAAGATCTTAGTCCAAAAGAACAGCCCTAATGATTGGCAGATAAACATACTTGCGTATGAAGAATCAATAGATAAAAAATACATAATAAACGGTTGGGGGGGGGGGGGTAGCCAAGTATAAAAATTTGCGTTTTTCAAGGAAGATTTCACTATCCAGTAGTATATCCAAGAAAAGACACAGGTCTAAAGTCTTCACAGCCCCACAACAAAACAATTGGAGAAATTTATCTTGGAGCCTATAATACTAAGATTCATTTTTATGAGGTAATGGGCATACAATAATCTGTAAGAAATCCGTTTTAACTTTGTCACAAAGCTGCTGTGCTAAGAGGTTAAAACTTCTAAGGACATTGAAATTAAAAACTTTATTATTTGAATGTGCAGAGTAGATAGTTACAGAACCATGTATATCTTGAAAACTTGGGACTAATTGAGAATTCAATTTATAAAGAACAGCTTGGAGGGTGGCAAAAGGGGGGCTTTGAATAGATTGGGATGGAGGAGGAGCGTGCGTAACTGTGTTGGCCTCAAGCAGCTTGGTTCTGCGGTGAGTTGTTAGTAGTAATATTAGTATGCAGTTATGCACTTTTGGTAGTAGTGGGTGCCGAGTATAAGAAAAAGAAACGTGATCGACGAATCAACACAAAATAAGCAAAAAAAAATATGGCTCAAACTGTTAAACAAACATAAACAAAAATATGGCGTTATATTGAAGGTGTTGTTCTCTTTGGGGATCAACAGGTATCTAATATTTGAGTTTTAAAGATCACGTTTCAATGTGGCAACACCGACATAATATGGTACTACCCTAAAAACTTCATGGTTTTGAAATAACCAGAAGAAAAATCTTAGAAAATTAAGATTTTCAGGTATGAATAGAGCTTTGATGGGTTCAGAGGGAAATAAATTTTTTGATGGCCTTGGTACTTTAGGGTTATGGCCATAGAAAGCCATAACTTAACAATATGGTGTACAACCCTAAAAGCTTGATACTTTTGAAACGATCAAAAGAAAAATCTTGGAAAATTGCAAATTTTTTCAGGTATGAATAGACCTGTGATGGGTTTGGGAAAACAACTTTTTTTGATGGCCTTGGCACTTTAAGGATCAATCTAACGTTCAAGTTATGGCCATAGAAGGCCATAGCTTGAACAATATGGTACTGCCCTAAAAACTTCAACACTTTGAAACAACTCAAAGAAAAATCTTATAAAATTGCAATTTTTCAAGCATAAATAGACCTCTGATGGGTTCCAGGGGAAGAAAATTTGTTTTGATTACCTTGGCATTCTAAAGATCAATATTACGTTCAAGTTATCGTCATAGAAGGTCATAGCTATGGCCGAGATAGGAACTTTGGCAAGGAAGCTCCCAGGGTTTTGGCTCGATCCTGAGAATTCTTTTGAGAGTCTGTTTTGATAACTTCTTCAAAGCTTATAATTGCTTCCGTGGTGGAAACAAGATCTATAAAACACCTTTTAAAACTCTGATTTAGGCAGTATGCTTATTTGCAATGGTCTCATCAATATACAACGAGAGGATCCAAACTACGGCCCCCAGGGCAGATGCGGCCTGCGAGGCCCTCTCATTTCGCCTCTAGAGACCTTGTATCGCCAGAAAAAGATGGTGTTATATTATTTCAATGACTGTTCACAGTCAATGAATGATATACTGTCATCTAATGGAAGAGTTGGCTTCCCCTCACAGCATGTTTGGCACAACTACTGGAGAGAATATATTGAACAAACTGAAAAACAAGTGTTTACTGATTATTAGTTAAAAAAAACTTTCCGAAAAATGAGTTTTTCAAAGAAAAGTAAAGGCCATTTGTAAACTTAAGCTCAGCAGATACAAATACTTGTTGAAGTTCAAACTCAAAACGACCAGAAATTACTATATTTCATTTATAAGGAATAAATTAAACCCGAAACGAACAGAAATTAAAAAAACAATCATAGCAAAAAACATACAACAAGTAATAATATAAATGAATAAATAGATCTTAAAGCGAGTAATGCTTATTTTTATACTCCTGGCCTCCCCCAGGCCATTCAGCGTTTCCCCAGGTGGCGATAGGGGAACGTCCTACAGATACGTAGGGTACCTCCATAGGAGGCACGGACCAAGGGGAGACCATGTCCCTGGGGGTCCATAATAGAAACTGGGGCACCCCCGCCCGGGGTTATAGATACAGGCCGAGGAGGAAGAAGGCCTCTCAAATGTACACTCAAAAGGGCCCACTGGTTTGTCCACAAGTCCCATGAGTTACAAACCTTTTCCCAGTAATGAGTTAAATTGCATGGTGATGCAGAACACCATCGCGGGAAGATCTTCTATAGGTGGAAAATTGCGGCATGGCGTAAGATCCAGATCTATGGACAACGGCCTCTGTAAAGGGCCACCTTGACCCTTTCGGTGTACCTACAAGACTGGGGACCTTGCGGTCAACTCTATTCCCACTTAAGGAGTGGCAGCCCTCAAGGAAGTTATAGCCCAGTAAACGTCAAAGCACTCGCAC
The DNA here is from genome assembly GCF_049724085.1 of Artemia sp. Qi Xiang Cuo. NCBI lineage: Eukaryota > Metazoa > Arthropoda > Branchiopoda > Anostraca > Artemiidae > Artemia > Artemia sp. Qi Xiang Cuo. The sequence continues at coordinate 52,893,042 of NC_142811.1, forward strand.
GGGATTCTGACTAATGGACAATTCTTCTGGACTTGGTATTTTTTTACGGGCGTTTTCGGGCCGAAGAACCTCCTCCTAGCTAATTTATCTATTATGGGCTGCCTCCCCGTAGTAGCATAATATTTGTAGGCATGGATGTATAATGAATCGGAGGTAATAGGCTTGAGATTGTCTGTGCAGGATTTCTACTCCTGTTGATAGATGAGCATCGCCAAGTGCTGAAAATCATGTTGTGACCAACATGGGCCCAGGATTGCACAAACCCTCCATTCATGGAGGTCCCAGGGACTTCTTGCTGGCCGGTACTAAGCCGGCTTAAGCACTTCGGTGTAGACTTGAGAAGATATGTGATCCCCGTCCCGCACTGGTATCCGGGATCATTGCTTTTCCTGAGGCGAAAATAATTTCAATGATTTAAAGAACATGAAAATTGGAACTTGGAATGTTAGGACGTTAAAGAATGACTATCGTATCGACATTTTGACTGACGAATTCAGACGAGTCGAACAGGATTTATTAGGATTTTCAGATACTCATATCCCAGGAGTAGGAAGCATGAAATTAGGTGATATACAATTTGTTTACTCAGGCAGGAAGGATGGGGTACATAAACAGGGAGTGGGGCCCATGATGAATAAGGAAGCTGCTAAGTCGTGTTTGGGCTGGGAAGGTATTAATAATAGAATACTAATTGCTTATTTTATGACTAAAAAATTCAGAGTATCAGTTATAGTAGTATACGCCCCTGTAAAACCAACTGACGGAAATACTAGTGACGCAGATTAATTTTACTTACAGTTACAGGAGCAAATAGACAGGGTCCCAGGTAGAAATATGATGAAACTACTTGGAGATTTTAACGCCCAGGTCCGTAGAAATAGGGATAGATGGTATCCTAGCCTAGGTAAATTTGGTGTAGGAAAAGAAAACAGAAATGGATACAGACTTTTGCAATTTTGTAGGTATAAAAATCTAGTTATTACCAATACGGTGTTTGGTCAGAAAATGGTTCATATGTTAACATGTATACACATGATGGCAAGAAAACAAACCTTATTGATTATGTTATTCTAAACCGAAGACTGGCAGGATCAATACAGGATACTCGGGTATACAGGATTGGTGTTATTGATGTTAAAAGTAAAGATCACCATCTAGTAGTGTCATGCGTTAATTTAAAGCTGAAATATTGGAAGGGTAACCACCTCCCGGGACTTTATGATGTTGGTAGACTCCAGGATGAGAATTTGAGAGAAACTTTCCAGGAACAGTTGAATACTAAACTTGAGAGTTTAAAATTTGATAATGTAGAAGATGGTTGGAATAATTTTAGAAAAATAATTTGTGAAGTTGCTGAAGGTGTATTAGGGAAGAAAGCTAGAACTGCAGCTAAGAATATTGAGAAGGAAGAAAATCGTACGGCTCTGCAGACGCTCAAATATTAGCTACACTTTTCAAAAAAAAATATATGTATGGTTTATTCAACTTACTAACGCAGCAGACACCAAAACCATTAGCACAATAGCCGCTTGCTGTCCCACCCACTGTGGCACACTCTGCTGCTGTTAAACAGGTCCCGTTGTAAAAGTTGTTGGCAGTACACATTTCATTCAGAAAGCGCACAACGCTGAATATTGACAGGACTACAAAAAAAAATGTCGTTGGTTAATTTAGTATTATTTTTTGTTGTCATAGCGCAATTGATAATACTTATTCTTCTGATTCATAATTAATCTTCTAAATGATTCTTCTAGCAGCTTATTGTAAGTTTTAAATTTTCAATTATTTTCGTTAAGGGTATTTATTCATAGTAATTTCTGTGCGGCTTATGTTTGACCGTAATTTTCGAATTTTAATCATTTTAGTTTTTTTACTTGACAAACTTTTATTATGTGCTAATCCCAAAAGCATGTGTCGTGGATTTATTTTACAAAAGTTTAATTGTAACTTTATCTTAATGAACAGGTGATTGAAGGGAAATCGTATTAGATAAACAGCTGATTGTGTTGGATAAATAACTGAATACATTTGGAAAAATAGGTGGCTTATATAAGAGGAATGACATCATAAGATGTCGACGTATATGACGTCAATGTATTTTTTTTTACGTGCATAACGTCACTGTAATTGTTGATACCATGACTTCCATGACGCCTTTGTAATTTTTACGTGCATAACGTCATTGTAATTTTACTACATGACGTCATTTGCAAAAAACAAAATTAAGGCTCTTAACAATTTTTCTCAGACTTCTGACCTATCTAGATCGTTTTTTTTTGCGAAAATATCATATATAGCCTATATATATATACATACATATATATACATATATATATATATATATATATATATATATATATATATATATATATATATATATATATATATATATATATATATATATATATATATATATATATATATATATATATATATATATATATATATATATATATTTCCTCTTTAAGATAGAAAAATCCTTACGTTTTAGGTTAAACTCCGTTCTTTAGTTTCATGTAAAGAAAACTCATTTGTTTGGTTAAAATTCCAGTTGTAAAAATTTGTTCCCTATTTGCTTTATTGTGGAAAACAGAAGAGAAGGAGCACCAATTGGGGGTAGATTCTAAAAAAATATTTTTTTTTATCTTCAATTAAAAAAACCGAAAAAATTTATACCCCGAAACATCATGGTACCACTATTGAGGAGGACATCGTCACGACAACCCTATTGAATACTTCTTCATGCTACAATTACGTAGCATCAATTCTAAAGTCGTTAAAATTACGTCGGGTCAAAGAGTTTTATTCAGATCTCGATACATCACTATAAGTACGTCACTCACTACGATTCCGTGCATCACCTCTTACGCATGCACGTTTTTTGGAAATATCAATATTTTGTTTTAAATCTATAACCAATCAAAATAAAAAAAAAAATACTCACATTTTTTCTTTCTCACATCTTGATTATCCACATTTACTGTGGAATTGGCAAAATTTAAATTTCCAGAAACTCCTCCTTTCTCAATTCCATTATATGCCAATCCTACATTTATGGCACTATTTGTTCTCATTTCCATTTGTTCGCTGTCGTTTCCTGTTAATAAATTACCACAGTGGCCATCGGTGGCAATAAAAATAAGGGTGAATTGAATCAAAATGTGGAACATCATCAGTATTGACATTTTTTGTAACTCGTTGATTTTTCGTAGTCTTTACGTCTTCACACTAAGATTTATATCGAAAGCACGAATTTGGATGAAAAATGTATTATTTCGACGCTAGGTACAGTTTCACTAAAGAAGGACAAAATAATTTGGGAGTATACGCTTGTCCTAGCTATTTAATAAGGTAGATCATTGAGGTGTACTGTACATATGTCATCGTTTGTGACAAGACGCTTCATCAATACTGATTGAATAATTAGTACACCAACAATCTAAAAAAAAAGACTATGTTATACCGACGATTTTTGACATAATTTGAACAGTTTTTTAAATTTAAATGGCTATTTATTTTTCAAAAATTGTCTTTAAATAGGCTAGAAAAAATGAAAAATAATTTTATTAGACGGTAATTTTTCTAAAATTGGCTTTAAATTGGGTAGAAAAAATGAAAAATATTTTTTTTTAGACGGTACTCCCTTTCCATAAATAAGCAAAATGAAAACATAAAAATGTATAATAACAGATTCAACGTTTAGAGTGACAAGAGTAAATAAGATTTAAGTTAATTTAAGTTAAAGTTTGATTTAAGTTAAAATAAATCGAATATTTTCGGTTTGCGTCATTAGAGAATAAATGAGATTTAGAAAAGAAAACAATTTTGCTGGTATGTCCAGGTATGTACATTATGTAGATGTAAATTACATTTTTAATTTATCTATATATTACATATAGTTCCATGTTCATTATATATAATTATGTATATATATAATAAAATATCATATACAATATTTTCGCATAAAAAAGACGTATCAAGATACGTCAGAAGTCTGAGAAAATGGTTAAGGATCTTAATTTTGGTTCTTGCAAATGATGTCATGTAGTAAAATTACTATGACGTTATGCACGTAAAAACAAATACAGTGACATCATGTAAGTCATGGCATCAAAAATTACGCCGACGTTATGCACGTAAAAAAATACATTAACGCCATATACGTCGACATCTTATGACATTATATCTTTTATATAAGCCACCTAGTTTTCCAAATGTAGTCAGTTATTTATCCAACACAAGGTCTAAAGGAAGACACGAAAAAACGAAAATTTTCAGTTGCAGTTACAATAAATTACGATTCTGTGGAAACAACACCTAAACTATTAAATGTAATAAGATGTGAAAATCAACAACCTGGATCATCAATTACGACAACACCGATACGGGCAGCTAAAGAAAAGGTCGTTGCTAAAGTGTCTGAAGTAATCAAAATCCAAAAACCTATCCAAAATGAAAATGAACAGCAAAGACACGGGCGGTTAGAAGACATGTGAAAATGACAATTAGAGCGTATGAAAAATGACAATTAACAGCAAAAAACACGGGCGGTTAGAAGATATGCAAAAACGACAATTAGAGCAAATGAAAAATGAAAATGAACGGCAAAAAATACGGGCGGTTAGAAGATATGCGAAAACGACAATTAGAGTGTATAAAAAATGAAAATGAACAGCAAAAACATGGGTGGTTAGAAGATAAAAGAAAATGAGAAGTAGAGCGTGTCGAAAATAAAAATGAAGATCAAAGACGCACGTGATTAGAAGAACAGCGGTGTTGTAATCTTCGTTACCAACAAAGTTTGGCACAAAACCAAGTACATGTGTACAAAGATGCCATAACCTAAGTAAATGTAACATATAAATCTTTGGGACACTCCAACGTTGCTTGTATTCACTGTGGAGCCCTCCATTTTCCGGAGGAAAGAGTAAGAAACAAAGGTAATTCGTTTATAGATTGCTGCTTGCATGGTTGAATTGTACTTGAACTCGTGTTTGGCTCTAGATTCATTCATTATAAGCGATGATTGAACCATAAATAGTCGGAATATAGCTTTAAAATAGCTGGACAAATTTATCACAAAATCAATTTAGCGGCACATCCGTCACAAACTACTGAAGGTGGAATTGAGCTACCTTCATATGGTCAAATGTAACTTTAAGACCCCAATGAAGCTGTTGAGGAACGCCTCCCTCATCCTTTAAATTATGGGATCTCTCATAATCTAATGGATCTCTTGGAAGAAATATTGACAGATTCAAACGACTATGCCAAAGGATACGAAAGAATACGAGAAGTGAAGGATAATTCAAATCAACTTGCTGCTTCATTTGGACAACAGCCTCCAAACGTGCAGCTCATTTTTACTTTGTCAGATGGTGTCGATTATAGGCTGTTTAACCCTCCCGCATGTAATGAAGTATGCGCTGTGCTTAATCTTAATGCTGACCATAGTTTTCCACCAAATGAAACGGTTATAAAGCAGCGTGGCAAAAATCTTAACGAGAAAACTATTATTGTTGAAAACTACATAGGTGTTACACGACTTCTTTAAGACTTAGCCTCGAAAAAGGATGCATTCGTGAAAAAGTTATACTACCGTCATCATTCGTCGGATCAACACGCTACTTTGCTGAACATTTTGAAGATGCCTTGGCTATTATTTCTCACCTTGGACCCCCTTATTTCTTTATAACTGTGACTTGCAATCCTGATTGGCCTGAATTTAAAGAAGCAGCAAGTATTAAACTTGATGATAACTCCATTATAGAACAGTCCCCTCAAGATCGTCCCGATCTCATTACTCGAAATGGTAAACTGAAATTTGACGATATAATCAATGATATTCATAATAATCAGATGCTTGGAAAGGTGGCAGTATATTTGTATGCGATTGATAATAATAAAAACGTGGACAACCACACATGCATTTGCTATTGATCACGAGTCTTTAGGATCGAATCCATAATGCAGTTGAAATTGATTATCTTAATTCAGCTGAAATTCCAAATTCCAACAATCCATTATGAAGAGAATTAGTCTTAAAGTGGATGTTTCATAATCCCTGTGCGAATTTAAATCGAAATGTGAGTTTTATGATTAATAAAAATGGTAAATTTAAGTGGCGCTTCGGTTTTCCAAGGCAGTACAATTCAGTCACATCTCTAGCGGATGCTGAAAAACCAAAGTATCGACGTCGTTATGGTCCAAAATTGGACAAAATGAATAGAGAAGAATTTTCACATGACCATGCTGTTTATTGAAAAGATTCTAATGATCGCCGAATTAGTCGTGATAATCGTCATGTCGCCACATATAATCCTCATATGCTTAAAAAGTACCGATGCCGCATAAATGTCGAATATGTAGGAAAAGCTCTTAGAGAAAAATTTAAAAGTCATTTGGGGGAGGATTTCATTTTGCATTCAAGACGAAATAATTTATCTAAAGAACTTGCAGTAAAGCGTGCTTATTGTATTATTGCATCAAAGTTAAATACGATACCAATAGAAGGTCGAAATTTTATTTCTTGGGTGGAACGACGACCTGGGCAACATTGAGACCTATGAAAATGACCAAAGGTTGCAATTTCCAAATTCTAGTGAGTCAGCTGTTACTGGTGGTAGTATGTATCGGCTTCTGCAAGGAAAACAGCTTGAAATTGTTGACAATATTCTACTGGCTATCAATGAACCTAATTATTTTGGGAAAAAAATGTTTTTCATAGATGGACCAGGTGGCACCGGCAAAACATTTGTTTATAAGATACTGTATCATATTCTGTGCGGAAAAAATTACAAAGTACAATGTATGGCTTATGCTTTGGTGGAAAAATTTTAGTTGCTGGAGGTGATTTCCGACAGTATTTACCAGTTCAACCCCGAACTAACCGCAGTGAAACACTTGATTTATCAATAAAATAAAGTCATCCTTGGAAGAATTTCAAACATGTTTCTTTTGAAAAAAATATGGGGGCCGACCCTGAACAGGGAGCATTTGCAAAGTACATCCTCGAACTGGGAAATGGAACTAAAAATGAACTTAATGAAATTGAATTAACGGAAGATATAATTTCCAGTGACAATTTGATGGAGGGAGTATTTGGAAAATTTTTGTCTAAGCAAAATTTTGATTTAATGAAGGATTGAGTTATTTTAGCTTCAATCAACAAAGAAGTCAGTAAAATGAATGCTAAAATTGTCGATTGCCTTCCAGGAGAATACAAATCGTATAAAAGTTATGATTCTGTAAAAGATAAAGAAAAGAAGGAATTGAATCAGGGTTGCCACCGTCAGTAGGATTTTACTAGATATAGTAAAAAAAAATCTAGTAATTTTAGAGAGTCTAGTAAATTTCCCGAAATCTAGTAAAAAGTCATGACTTATCCATGAATTCAGGGAAAAAATTAGGGTCCATTCCTTACAAAATCTGATTTCGATTACGTTAGATATTATGGCTACTATTGCTCTCATTTTTAGGATTTCGTGTCAACCCTCGCGCTTAAAAATATCTACTTTTCTCTCGGCTTCTTCTTGATACTCGCTTTGGAAGGCAAACTCTTTAATATCAGGACTGGTATGCCGGCTGAATTTGTTTCCAGAAAATTTTCCCAGACTCTCAGACTTTTTCAATATATCTGAATTTTATGACCTGAAGATCATTGATAAATTTAAAGCCGGGCTTCACCAGCAGAATTTCCAGAATCCAAGATGCCAGACTATTGTTTGGCGTCTTCCATACACCGCATCTGGAATAAAAAGCCTATCGAGTAGTACATGGCCGCATGTGCAAATTTTTTTTTAAGTATATAGTAAAAACAGATGCGGTTTAGTAAATTTTTCTTCTCAGATTTAGTAAATTCTTCCAGGCCAGGGTGGCAAGACTGAATTGAATTTACTCCAGAATTTCTCAAATCAATTGACACAGCAGATTTACCACCACATGAATTAAAAATAAAGAGAAACACGATAGTTATGCTTTTGCGTAACTTCAATATTTCAGAAGGGATGTGTAATGGGAATTATTATTGTTACTGAATCATGTAACAACATAATTAAGGCAAATATAATTACTGGGGAAAAATCAGGAAAAAAAGTCCACATATCTCGAGTTACAGTGGACTCTAGTAAAGATCAACTTGGATGTACTGCTTAACAACATCAATTTCCACTTCGACCCGCATTTCCAATGACTATACATAAGTCGCAAGGCCTAGATTTTGAATTTGCTGGTGCCAACCTTAGTACTCCAGTTTTTAATCATGGAATGTTATACATTACATTTTGTCGTGCGAAAAGACAACTTTGCTTAAAAGCTCTGTTACCACCTAAAAATGAACGAATAACATATAATGAAGTATGGAAGGAAGCCCTGACAACTACCAACGGAACGTCTTATAGTTAGAGTTATATTTCTTTTCTGATCACCAATACCTGTCAGACCTTTGTTTAAAAAAACAAAGGTTTGGCTATATGTCTTTCATAATGACGAAAGACAAGCTGAGGTAGAACGAACTAAACAAATTGGAAGTGATAGCGATGATAACTAGGTCTTGGATTTAGGCATGAATAAGATCATCAACGCTTACAATACTTTTGAAAATCATAAATCTGGACTAGATAAATTATTGAAAGAAAAAGTTTTTGTCCCTCCGCTCTGATAATTAAAATAAACGAAGGTTCGGCGATATGTCTTTTATAATGACAAAACACAAGCCGAGGCAAAAGAAGAAGATTTTGCTCCACCACCTGGACAATTAAAAGAAACAAAGGTTCGGCGATATGTCTTTCATAATGACAAAAGACAAGGCGAGGTAAAAGTTAAAAGGTCCATTAAAAACGTAATTTTACAAAGGAACTACTTTTAATGTCTCCGAAGTGATAACATCAACTTTTAGGATCTAGTGAACTTTAAAACCAGCTGGGAAATTGTACTAATTCAGTGCCTTGAGCTATAATATATTCAGTGACCTTGGGGATTATTGCACAGGATTATTTCTGCTACGGATTATAATCTAAGGTAAACTTACTGATATGGACTAATTGCTTTGTTTGGATTATTAATACGGTAGCAACAACAGTGTTTCGAACAATTTTTTTTTAAGGGAAAGAAAAGGAAGGAAAGAAGGGAAAGAAAAAAGAAAAAGGAAAGAATGAAAAAGGATTATTTGGCAAATAAAACAGTTTAGTAGCCAAATTCTCATTATTTTTTCGCTGATTCAGTGACAGCCTGTGCAGAAGAGAGCGGGAACAAACACAAGAGCTGTATCTGTACCGGCGGGACATTGATGCTTAAACTGCTGGGGAAAAGCGATTTGGGTACTCGCACTTCCCACAGGTTTTGTTAGCTGTACCTTGTTAGCATTCATTCTGTGTAGTTCATTCAGCATTCATTCACCCAAGAAACGAGTGAATAGCCAAAAGTGATACGTATATGTTTGCGAATACTTTCTGGACCGGCGTTGAATGTGTTTAAGGACTTGAATTGTTAATTGTTTTGCCATCATTGGATACGATTGGACTTAATTTGGATAGATTATAAGCAAAAGAAAAATGTCAAAAATCAAGTATATATTTAGACCTTTTTTAAATTTCATTCAGCGCTCATTTAACTTCGAAGATATTCCCCATGAATCGGTTGTAAGCACTGCTATGAGATTTTTGATAAAGAATATGTCACACAAGCCGTAAAACTTATACGAGATCAATTAGATAAAGATGGAACCGTTTTGAAAGAGCATAGAAGCACAATAAATGTATCTGTTTTTGTAGAAGATGCGATTCACATGCTATGAAGGAATTGGACGATAAGGGTGATTTCCCTTTCAAATTCACTATTTATGATCCATCTGAGACTCCTTCCATATCTCACGATGTATTTACCTCATTAACATGCAAACTAAATGAATGTGGTGAAAAAATGAATGCATGGCTAGACTGATGCAATGCCATTTCTGTCACTAAAACGTAGCCTACTCCCAGCGAATCTCTAAGTATCCCGCTTCACGTAAAAGAAGCACCACACGAAATCTATAAATCGTGCCAAAAGCAGAAAGAATTTCTTGATTCCAATGGTGCATCCGGAAAAGTACAGAAGGTAGTTACAAAAAGCGATACGCTGGTGTTGTATGTTAGAACCGAGCATGATGCAGAAGCTATAGCTAATAGCTCAAAATCGAAGTCCGCGACTGTAGTTAAAGTCCATAAACCGAAATTCCTGGCAGTGGCTAAATTTGTCCCTGAAAATACGACAAACGAGGAGATTGAGTCTGCTATGGAAGGAATCCAAGAAGCGAAACGCTATGGTACTAGCAAGTCAGTTAAGTTAACATTCGGAGACAAAAAATCTCTTGAAAAAACACTGAAATACGACTTTTACGTCGGTTTCCGCCATATCAAGGTGGATCAATAAGTTGCCACCCCTCTGAGGTGTTTTAAATACCAAAGGTTTTAGCACTTGGAACAAGATTGCCCTAACAATGCGAAGTGTTCCAGATGCTACGGCGATCACGAAAACCCTAAAGACAATCCATGTGTCCGTGACAATAGATCTGCTAATTGCTCTGGAAAGCATCCATGTTATAGCTCGCAATGCCCGGTTTATGAAAGACAATTAGAGGCTAGTTCAAACAAACGTAAGCAATGAATGCAACTATTTCGCTTTATAGCAGAAATATATACGGGCACGCTCCACACAAGCTGTCTCTTTTAAAGTGATCTAGTAACCAAGCATAGCATAATATGCATTCAGGAACATTTGGTAACAGCCGATCATTCAGCAATCCTTGACGGATTTCCAGGAAAGGACTATTTTTTGCAGCCTGCTATCCGCAGCAGCTCAGTTGGAAGGCCGAGTGGTGGAATCTTGATCATTGCAGACTCCAATTTGCAATGCACGCTAATTGATTCATGCGATTATTTTTCTGTGATCAGAGTTCCTGGTCCAAATGGCTTTATAGTCATATCAGTGTACCTCCCTACAAATTATCGTGATGTCCTCTCAGAAAGGCGTTACACGAAGGCTTATGCGAGACTCGGGAGGTTGGCCGAACAATACAAGTCAGAAAAGATTATTATCTGTGGGGACTTCAACTGTCAGCTTCTAGATGATGATCGTTTTTTCACCATATTAAGGGGGTGTCTGTCAGACGCTATGTCCCCGGTTCCAATATCCCAGTCATTCACGTTTGTTCACAGTGCATCCCTGGCTACATCAGATATCCATCACTTTTTCGTGAATTTCCTACTTCCGACGGGGATTAAAGCCGTTGTTGACTCGGAACACAATTGTAGCGATCACCTTGGGATTAGCTTAATGGTACCATTTTCCACCTACAAGCGGTGCCCCGGGCGATCATGGTTTATCAAGAGTGAATGGCAAAGGATAGATCAGTCCTTGTACAAAGATATTCTTGACTCAACTCTTGCTAAAATCAAAGTACCGTTCCACATGCTTACTCATGGCCAAAATGAAGACAGACTAGCCCTGAACATCTTTTGCTCCGAAATTGTTCATTCGATGAAGCTTGCGGAATCTGCCGCTGTTCCAGTGGCAAAAGTGTACCCCAACACTCGTAAAAAGGGATGGGATAATCCAAATGTCAAGTTTGCCAAGAAGAGATCCAAGTTCTGGTTCGAATTGTGGAAGGACTGCGACAAACCCCGCTCTGGAGTAGTTTTTCAGTGCTTTCGACATGCCAAAAAAGAATTCAAACGTACTGTCGAGAATATGCAAGTCCAGCAAGTGGAGAAGTTGTCTTGTGATTGCAGGAGTGAACCAAGCATCTTATGGAAGCGATTCCAATCTAACAGGGCCGATGCTGATGTGTAAAGTCCCATTCCCGATGAAAGTTGGGTAAACCATTACAAGGACGTATTTGCGCCACCACCCGACGAGCTGGACTCCGTATATAAATCTGACTTAGATAGGCAATTAATCAGCGCAAAACTCCGTCGCACTGCTGTCATTATTTCCAAATGGCATACTGAGATAATAGTGAGGAAATTTATAATGAACTAGTCTCCAGGGCTCGATGAGATCACTTCGAGACACTTACAGCACGGCACAGAACTTCTACATGAGTAATTAGCCTTACTATTCCAAATGAGCATAGAGCAGGGACTCACACCTGCCAACTTTCATAGTTGCTGTATATCCAATATTCTGAAAAGGAATCGAGATCCCTTGCTTTGTAAAAGCTACAGACCAATCACAGTTTCATCGGTTATCAGCAAAGTATTTGAGAAGGTACTGTTGCCCCAAATTATGTCACACGCTCTAATGGGAGACAAACAACTTGGATTCAGAAATGGGTATGGCTGTGGAAACACCCATCGGCTACTAAGAAGAATAATGAGGTCTACATCTTTAGTTAAAAAGCCACTC
>NC_142811.1:53210425-53347925 GCF_049724085.1 Artemia sp. Qi Xiang Cuo
CCCAAAACTATCCTTCCTTAGATAATTAATTTAAAAAACAAAGTTTTTCTGAGGGACGTAAAGAGCGAAGTTGCAACTTAAAATGAACATAAATTGTTACTTCGCAGCCTATCTAACATATATTAATAAAACGAGTGCAAATAAACCAACTGGCGATATTTCCCTACGTTTGTAGAATTATAGAAACTAGCGCTTTACTGAATACACCAAAGCCAACTATAAAAAACAAGAATATTGACTTGGGAATCGCAGCCTCACAATAGCAAGCTAATCTATAACGCTTTTCATAGTCTTACGTGAGCTGTAATATCAGTAACTTTCAGTATACAATTATAATTACCTTAAAAACTTAGGCATAAACTACTACTACTACTTTCAACAACTCAACGTAGCAACAAGGCGCCTGCTACAGCAACACAGCTACACACACTCCTCCTCCATCGCATTATATTCAAAACCACCCTTTTACACTCTCCAAGGAAGTCTCCACTTTCTTTAAACCTTTATTTATTACTTCCTCCCACCCCAGACGAGGACGACCTGTTTTTCGTTTAATCCTAGACGTTTGGTCGAAAAGGAAAATCTTCTGCAATCTGTCATCTTTCATCCGCACAACGTGCCCTAGCCACCTCAACCTTTCTTTCATTATAGCCCTAGAGAACAGTATTGAACCACATTTTTCGTACAGTCTATCGTTTGAAATACGGTCGGTCAGCCGGGTACCCAGAACAATCCTTAAGCAATTTCTCTGGATAACATCTAGCAAATCTTCATCAGTTTTTCGGATCGTCCATTCTTCAGAGCGATTTTTGACCACTGTCATCACTGTAGCTTCTAATATTCTAATCTTGGTTTGCAGATTTATCTTCCTATTCTTCCAGACTTTTTTAACTGTGAAAAAACACCCTGAGCCTTGGTTATTTCACTTTTGACATCTTCACTTCTCCCACCATCTTTACTAATAATACTACCAAGGTAAGTGAAGCTGCCCGCCTGATCAATATTTCCAATATACCCAGCGTCACCTTTTCATCTTCACTTATTCCTAGCCTTAATGACTTAGTCTTCTTAACATTAATTTTCAAATCTATTCTAACGCCCTGAACTCGCAAAACCTCTAAAACCCCATATAGTTGGTTCACACTTTCATCTACGATGCTTAAATCATCAGCATAATCTGAGTCCAGAAGAGTTTTTCCTCCTTATTTGAGTCTATGGTTTTCCATTGCCTTTCCTATGCTCCTTAAGACAAAGTCCATCCAAATAATCCATTATAAAGGGGGATAGAACACAACCCTGCTTAACTCCTGATTTAATACAAAACCAGCTGCTAACCTCATTTCCTACCTTAACCGCAGCAGTGTTATTCTCGTACATAGCATTAATCATCACTTTAATATATTTGTCTGGTATACCATACAAGGATAAAACCTTTACTAAAGCTCTTCTATCAACAGAATCGAACGCTTGCTCATAATCTATAAAGCTGAGGACCAAAGTATTTGAAAACTCAGGCACTTCTCAATTATTAACTTAAGATGAAACTTTGGTCGACACATCCTCTACCTTTTCTAAAACCGCACTGCTCTTCTCTTAAAACATTGTCTGCGGGATCTCTCAGTCTAAAAGGCATAATATTACTAAGTAATTCGCACCTACAGAGACCAGACTAATGCCTCGATAATTACCACACTCACTTTTATCACCTTTCTTATACAGTGGTTTAATTAAGGTTTTCCTAAAATCGTTAGGTACTTCCCCTTTTTTCAAAAATCATATTCATAATATTTAGTAACTTATTTCTAACCTCAGAGCCACCTAATTTAAGAAACTCATTTACCACCCTATCAGCACCTGGAGCCTTATTATTCTTTAATCCTTTTAGTGCTGTCGCTAATTCTTCCTCACAAAACAAATCTTCCTTAACATCCATCCAAATCTTCCTTAAGGTATCACAAACTTTTCGTTTTCCTCTATATCTTTTACTGCAACTCTATCTTGGTTTAGCAAGTTCTCAAAATGTTCTGCCCATCTCTCTTTAATTCTTTCCTTATCGCTAATTGTGGCCCCGTTACTAGCTTTAACTGGGCCAAGTCCGGATTGACTACTCCCTCTCAATTTGTTATCGTGCCAGTACAATATTTTGCTATTATGCCGTCTAGCTGCACTTTCCAGATACTCGGCAATTTTATCCATGGCCTCCACTTTACACCAGATTACACCATGGCCTCCACTAGTGCAAATTCATTAAACAGCATACAAAAATAATGGATTGATTTCAGAGGCAACGCTATAGCGTTGGCTATAGTAAAGGCTATACGGCTCCATTGTTTTATTATTATTATGTATTTAATTATTTTTTTTCTCAGAGGCACTTTATTTGGAAGGGGTCGTCGTATAAACTTCAAAGTGGGCTCATTCGATTGGAAATTGAGAGTTCTGGTGCCCTTTTTAAGGGTCAAAAGTGATTGGAAGGCAACTAACACCCCTTCCACGCCCACCATTTCCCTAAGCACATCCAATCAAAATTTTAAGATAACCCTTTTTTTTCTACGTAGTTGATTTCCAGACAGAAATTATGTTTTTGAGGAGGACACTCCCCCCACAGCCCTCACGGCAAGGGTTGTAAATTACTTCCTGAGAACATATAAGGTTTTTATAGAAAGCTTTGTTGCACAAACTTCAAAAAGGGCTCATTCGATTGGAAATTCAAAGTTCTAGTGCCCTTTTTAATAGTCGAAAGGGATTGGAGGGCAACTAACCCCCCTCTCACGCCCACCTTTTCCACAAAAACATCCAATAAAAATTTTGAGATAGCCATTTTTTCTACGTAGTTGATTTCCAGATAGAAATTATGTTTTTGAGGAGGAAACTCCCCCCACAGCCCTCGGGGCAAGGGTTGTAAGTTATGCCCTGGGGGTGTATAAGCTTTTATAGAAATCTTTGTCGTAGAAACTTCAAAAAGGGCTCATTCGATTGGAAATTCAAAGGGCTAGTGCCCTTTTTAGTAGTCGAAAGTGATTGGTGGGCAACATACCCCCTCTCATGCCCACTTTTTCCCCAAACACATCCAATCAAAATTTTGAGATAGCCATTTTGTTCAACGTAGTTGAAAGTTCTGGAAATTATTTCTTTGAGGATGACAACCCCCCTACATTTCTCAGGGCAAGGGTTGTAATTTTTCCCAGGGGGTATATAAAGGTTTTTTTTTATAGAAAGCGTTGTCGTAGAAACTTCAAAAAGGGTTCATTCGATTGGAAATTTTAATGGATAGTACCCTTTTTAATAGTCAAAAGGATTGGAAGGCAACTAACACGCTTTCAACGCCCACCATTCCCCCAGACATATCCAATGTAAACTTTGAGATAACCGTTTTATTCAACGTAGTTAAAAGTTCTGGAAATTATATCTTTGAGCAGGACACAATTTATCTTTGAGCAGGACACAATTATATCTTAAGAGTCAAAAGAGATTGGAGGCACCTAGTCCCCCCCCCCCCCTCCACGCCCTTTTTTTCTCAAACCCATAGCCCCCCAAGGCCCGATGGCAGGCATTGTAAGTTTTGCCCTGTTTGAATATATGGTTCTTATGGAAGGGGTGCTCGTAAAAACTGCAGAGAGGACTCATTTTATTGGAAATTGAAAGTTCTGGTACAATTTTTAAGAGTCAAATTTTTTTTAGTCAAAGTTTTCGAGAGGCCGGATAAGAAAAACTCCGGTGTCAATACAACCCTCCAGGGCCCGGAGGAAGGCGTTCTAAGTTATGCCCTAAAGATGTGTATGGTTCTTATGAAACGGGTGCTCGTATAAACTTCATAGGGGGCTCATTTGATTTGAAATTGAAAGTTCTAGCTCACTTTTTAAGAATCAAGAGATTTAAGGGCAACTAGCACCCGCCATTTTTCCCCAAACCCTTTGAGATAGTCAGTTTTTAAAAAATTGTTCAAAAATTAGTTAACAAACACTCCGGGGTCAACACAACCCCCCCGCGCCCGGGGGTTAGGCGTTGTAAGTGTTGTCCTGGGGGCGTAGAGGGTTCTATTGAAAGGGATGGTCGTATAAACTTCAGAGAGGGCTCATTTGATTGGATATTGAAAGTTCTAGTTCATTTTAAGAGTAAAAAGATATCCGAGGACAACTAGCCCCCCCCCCCTCCACACACCCTTTTTTCCCAAACCCTTCCGGTACAAATTTTGAGACAGCCATTTTTTTTTATTAAATAGTTCAAAGGTCAGATAACAAAAACTTCGGCGTCGACACACCCTCCCGGGCTCGGGGGGGGCAGGTATTGTAAGCTATGTCCTGGGGCCGTATATGGTCCATATGGAAGGGATGCTCGTATAAACTTCAGAGAGGGCTCATTTGAAGTGGAAATTAAAAGTTCTAGTTCATTTTCTCAGAGTAAAAAAAGATCGGAGGGCAACTAGCCCCTCCCGCATTCCACGCCTTTGGATTTATCGGATGGATAAACCCATCCGATAAAAATTTGAGGTGACCATTTTGTTAAAAATAGTTGAAACATCAGATAACAAAAACTCAGAGGTTGACACAAACCCATTTTTTCACTTTGATATTGTTACTTTTATACCAGTTTTGATACTTTGATGAACATTTGATATATTTTTTTTTAAGTCTGATTTTGAAATAAGGAATTTTTAAAAACTTGAAATTTTTTGCAATCCAAAACGAACAAAAATTAATTAAAAAAAACTTTCCGAAAAGTAAGTTTTTCAAAGAAAAGTAAAGGCCATTTTAAACTTAAGCTCAGCAGATACAAATACATGTTATAATTCAAACTCATAACTACCAGAAATTACTTTTAAAGAATAAATGAAACCCAAAACGAACAGAAATCAAATAAACAATCATAGGAAAAACATACAAGAATTAATAATATAAATGAATAAATAGGTCTTAAAGCGAGTAATGCTTAAGTTGAATATGAAAATCAAGCTTAAAACGAAAAAAATATATATTGCTATGGAAGTATAAATGAAACTTAAAACGAACAGAAATTAAATGAATGATCAATGCAAACAAACATACAATAGATGTTAATTTAAATGAATAAATAAATCTTATAACGAGTGAAACTTAAATTGAATTTGCAGATCAAGCTTGAAACGAACAAAAAACACAACAAACAAGAGTTTGGGTATTACCTCCTTTTCTCACTGTAAAAGTCTAAAACCTACTGCGTTATTGGCACTTTACTAAAAACTATATGTGTCTTGAACAGTCTTGGGAAGCATATACAACTTAAAATTCATTATTTGATGTATAATGATATTAATTTTTGAAAGATCCATCAGTTCAGTTCAGTTTTATTTTTATTTTCAATTCTGTAAGAGCTGGAAAAGAAAACATTTGTAATGTAATTCGTTTTCAGCTAAGTGCCAATGATCCAGTAGGCCTTTGGTTTTTATTTACAGTTAAGGAAGGGGGCGGTATCCAAACTCTTATTTGTAGTGAAACTATATTCGTCTTGAACAACTTTAGAAAGAACTAATAAACTAAGCTGAAAATTTGATGTATAATGATATTAATTGCTGAAAGCTCATCATTGCAAAATTTTACTATAATTTTAATGTTTATTTTCAATATTAAGTACAAAAGAAAAAATTCGGTGTAAAATTGGTTTTCAGTAATGACGCAGTGGGTTTTAGACTTTTACAGTGAGAGAAGGAGGCGATACCCAAACTCTTGTTTGTAGTGATTTTGTTCGTTTTAAGCTTGATTTGCATATTAAATTTAAGCATTACTCGTTTTAAGATTTATTTATTCATTTATATTATTACTCGTTGTATGTTTTTTGCTATGATTGTTTATTTAATTTCTGTTAGTTTTGGATTTCATTTATTCTTTAATAGTAATTCCTATTCGTTTTGAGTTTGAATTTTAATAGGTATGTGTATCTGCTGTACTTAAGTTTAAAGTGGCCTTTACTTTTCTTTGAAAAACTTATTTCTCGAAAGTTTTTTTTAAATTATATCAGGTAAGATCTTGGTCTCACCTAGTATTACTGGAAAAGAAGAACAAACAAACCATAATGTGAACTCTGGGAACCCTATGAACTCTATTTCATGCAACGGGGAATTTTAATTTATGGCACAAATTATAAAGCAAATCTAGTCCTAATACTATCAACATTGGTTCACTTCGAACTTGTTTAAAAAATAATAATAAAATATTCTTTTCAGATCCTAAACGACACTCAATCATTGGACTGAGCTCATTGTGCAGAAGTGATGCGAAATTAAACGAACAAAATTAAGTAACAATCCTAAAATGCTTTATTTTTATACTGTTAAAAGTATACTTAAATAGTTTACCTTTACTGTACCAAAAATCCTACATTCTTTTGGGTTTTCAGTATAAAAAAAAAACTCTTATTGCCGCAACTTTAGTAGGGATCTGGAAATATTCTCTAAGAGGTACCTGACAGCAAGGCCGTACCCAGGATTTTTTTTTGGAGGGGGTTTTACTCAAAGGGGGGGGGGGGGTGTACACTCGGGGGGAGTGTACACAAAAAACCTCAAAAAACACATACTAAATTTGTTTAGTATTCATTTTTCTTTCGTTTTTACGAGTCAAAAAAACATTTTGGGAGGGGTTCAAACCCCCCTATCTCCCCCTCTGGGTACGGCCTTGCCTGGCAGCACTTCCACTATCCCCCAGATTTCCAAAGCTTTCCTGACTTTCCCAACAAGAAAATTGGATTCTCTGATATCTACCGAAAATTAACGTTAATAAAATTTAACGATTTCCTGTTTTCCTGTTTTTCTGACCAAAAGAATAACGATTTCTGTTATTCTTAGTCTTTTTCGAGCACTAAGACTGGAACACGAACACCTACACAACACGAAATCTAGAACAGAACACGGACAGTTTCATGTTATTCTTAGTTTTCGGGAAGATTTTATGGATATCAATTTTCTTGTTGGGAAATTCAGGGGACCGCAAAAAACATGGGATGGTGGAAGTAATGTAATAGGGACGCCGTTCTTTGTTGTTTTTCAGTGAGTTTGGAGCCTCATTATTGAAGAGTGTTTATATGGTCCGTGCAGTCACTGACAGAATTCATCTTCGAGACCTTACGGTAACTTGGAAGCAGTTATTTCTATCCTTATCGAGTGTTTCTAAATTACATAACTATGTTTCGTTGATTTTGAATCCCTGATAGACATCTCCTTATGTGGCATTTACATACAAGTCCAGCAAGACTTCCTTGCCTAGGCCTGTATGCCTGGCCATGTACTTACTTAAGCACGGAAGTCACCCAGACATACGTATGAACGACATCTGAAGCATAAGCAACAAATATTGTTGAAAAGAAGATTTCTGCTTGGTAGAATTCGTGTCTAGACAAGGAATTTTTGACAAGATACACATCTAAACGCCGCTTTAAAGGAAGAGTCATGTTGACGGTCTTAACTGAGAATGTCGTCCTTATTTGAATTTATATAATCATGATTCTTTTTATTTTTCGACTCAAAACGAAGAATTACACATAACGGTTGAATAGGGACAAATACTTTTATTAGACAGTGAAAAAAAAGGTAAAGGTAAAGAATACGACATTGGACTTTACAGTCCCTACCGGCGGTGCTGACCTTCGTTTCTTGGCCCTTCAGCCAGGAAGTGCAATGGGGGTTGGAGGCCATCCATCCTGTGCTTTCGCACACCCTTCCTGTTTACCTTCCCCAGATTTCTCCAGGTACCCATTTAAAGCTAGGTCGACTCTGGCTGAGCTTACAGTCATGCCACTGACCCCCCTCCCAATCCAAATAATTGGGTACACTAGGATTAGAACCCTCGTCCTCTCAGACAAAGGATCCTAAATCCAGCACACAAATCCACTTGGCTAGGACAATAACAAAATCTCTGGATATTTCGATCACATACTCATCGGCCGTCCTCAGCAGAGACCTACGTCGTGTCTATGGGATAATGTGACCAAACAAGTATATAATTATATAAACACCTATAAAAGACACGCAAACATTATAAAACAATAAATATCGATGTTTTGTTTGTATTATTTTAGTTGATCTGCTATGACAGCTGCTGTATATGTGACCGAAATATCCAGAGTTTTTGTTATTGTTTTCACTGTCAATTAAAAGGATTTCTCCTTATTGAACTGTTATTTCTACGCCATTGAAAGGCAGTGTGGTCTTCGAAAATGCCTAAAATCAAGAATATTGAGTTGTGTCAATGTACAACATACAGTTGTAATGAATGTTGCTAAAGATTGTCTGTATGGTACATCGAGTTGTTAACAAAATTCATATTTGAAACTATAGGGCAACGTGGACACAAATATCCCTATCCTGATCGAGTGCTTCCAAATTACCTAATATGGGCTCTGTGTGGTTGACTTTCAATTCCTCATCAAGTTTACGTTCTTAAGTGAGAGTGCCTGTGCCAGTCACTGCCTTGCCCTTATGTAATCATGTAATGATGTAACATAATGACTTGATCATGATTATTTTTTCTTGTGTAATCATGTGTCCTTATGTAATCATGTAATGATGTAAAATGATGACTTGATCATGATTATTTTTTCTTATGTAATCATTTGCCCTTATGTAATGCCCTTATATAATCATGTAATGATGTAACATCATGACTTGATCATGATTATTTTTTCTTATGTAATCATTTGCCCTTATGTAATGCCCTTATGTAATCATGTAATGATGTAACATCATGACTTGATCATGATTATTTTTTCTTGTGTAATCATGTGCCCTTATGTAATCATGTAATGATGTAAAATGATGACTTGATCATGATTATTTTTTCTTATGTAATCATTTGCCCTTATGTAATGCCCTTATGTAATCATGTAATGATGTAACATCATGACTTGATCATGATTATTTTTTCTTGTGTAATCATGTGCCCTTATGTAATCATGTAATGATGTAAAATGATGACTTGATCATGATTATTTTTTCTTATGTAATCCTGTGCCCTTATGTAATGCCCTTATGTTATCATGTAATGATGTAACATCATGACTTGATCATGATTATTTTTTCTTGTGTAATCATGTGCCCTTATGTAATCATGTAATGATGTAACATGATGACTTGATCATGATTATTTTTTCTTATGTAATCCTGTGCCCTTATGTAATGCCCTTATGTTATCATGTAATGGTGTAACATCATGACTTGATCATGATTATTTTTTCTTGTGTAATCATGTGCCCTTGTGTAATCATGTAATGATGTAAAATGATGACTTGATCATGATTATTTTTTCTTATGTAATCATTTGCCCTTATGTAATGCCCTTATGTAATCATGTAATGATGTAACATCATGACTTGATCATGACTGTTTTTTCTTGTGTAATCATGTGCCCTTATGTAATCATGTAATGATGTAACATGATGACTTGATCATGATTATTTTTTCTTATGTAATCATGTAATGATGTAACATCATGACTTGATCATGATTATTTTTTCTTGTGTAATCATGTGCCCTTATGTAATCATGTAATGATGTAACATGATGACTTGATCATGATTATTTTTTCTTATGTAATCATGTAATGATGTAACATGATGACTTGATCATGATTATTTTTTCTTTCAGAATCAAAATGAGGAATATTGAGTTGTACAATTGTAGTGTGAATAAGATACCAAATGAAGAAGGTACAGTGTTAGATGCTTTTTATGATACGGATACAAATCGCCTATTCTTTGTCCAAAATCAAAGTCTTGGAGTTTATTATGGGTCTGAAGTAAGTTTCTTTTTTATTATTATCATTTGATAAACTATTTTAATGGTTGAATAATTGAAACACACTCCAAGAAAATATGTATGCCACTGTGGGTGTTAGTCAGCCACTTGTTCGGATAGTTACCGTAGTCCGCTAGTTTTTCTTTTTTAAAGTTTAATTTCTGTTTCCTGAATTGTTAATTTGATTTTATGTAAAAAAATAGTGGGTGTATATTTGGAGGAGGAGGATGCGTAGCTATGTTAACCTCAGGTGGCTTGATGCTGCAGTAATATTTTAGTAGAAGTAGTAGCAGTAGATACTATGTGCAAACCTTGTGAAAGTTGCGTAACTTACAGTCCTCTCCTAAGGGGCTGTGCGGGGTCAAGTCATCCCGAAGGGCATAGTTATTGGACCTTTTAATTGCTATGTCAAAACTTTGATTGGATGCCTTTGGGAAAAAAGGGAGTGGAAGCAGGGCTATTTGCCCTCCAATCTTTTTGGTCACTTGAAAAGGGTACTATAACTCCTTATTTCCGTTCGAATGATCACTCTCCCGATCTTCTAGGATCATTGGTTCGGTACAATCTCTCCTTGGGAAAATAAAAACGGCAAAAAATGAACAAGAACCCCCTGATTTTGAACCCCTTTGGGCCAAAAATACAAG
Organism: Artemia sp. Qi Xiang Cuo; assembly: GCF_049724085.1. Taxonomy (NCBI): domain Eukaryota; kingdom Metazoa; phylum Arthropoda; class Branchiopoda; order Anostraca; family Artemiidae; genus Artemia; species Artemia sp. Qi Xiang Cuo. The sequence continues at coordinate 53,220,830 of NC_142811.1, forward strand.
GTTCCACATTTTTGTAGATAAGAGCTTGAAACCTCTACAGAAGGGTTCTCTGATACGCTGAATCTCATGGTGTGATTTTCATTAAGATCGCCTGATTTTTTTTCCGCCCTTTTTTATAAAATAAAACAATTTTTTTTCTGACTTTTTTCGTAGCTTTTGATGGGTATAACTTAGTGAATATTGAATATTTTGAGTCAGCATGAAAAGCCGATTCTTTTGATATGTTAATTGTTATCAAAATAGAGTTCCTTTTTTTAGAGTTTTGGTAACTATTGAGCCGATTCGCTCCTCACTTATGATAACACTCTTAAAGACTATCTTTTCATCTTAACCAATGAATAGACTTTGCCAATTAAAAACGAAACAGAAATTAATTTACAATAAGTTTTCAATAAAAGAAGTTTTTCAAAGAAAAGCAGAGTTACATTCGTGTAAACTTCGGAGGGGGCTCATTTGACTCGAAACTGAAAGTTCTAGTTTCCTTTTTAAGAGTCTAAAGTGATCGGAGGGCAACTAGCCTCCACCCCCAAGCCCTCTTTTATCCAAATGTATCCGATTCAAATTTTTAGATAGCTATTTTGTTCAGAATAGTCCAAAGATCGTATGATAATGCCTCCGGGGCTGACACAACCCGCCAGATCCAGGGGGCAAGGATAATAACTTGTGTCCCGATGGCATATTAGTTTTCAACGTAAGTTTTCAAGTTTTCAACTCCAAATAAACTTTGGAGGAGGCTAATTTGATTGGAGATTGAAAATCTTAGGTCCCTTTTTGAGAGTCAAAAGTGATCAGAAGGCAACTACTCCCCCCCCCTGCCTCTTATTTTCCTCAGATACATCTGATCGAAATGTTCAGATAGCCATTTTGTTCAAAATAGTACAAGTATCGTATAACGATACCCCCGTGGTTCATACAGCCCCCCAGAGCCTGGAGCAAGAGATGTAAGTTATGCCCTCGGGGAAAATAAGGGTTTTATGGAAGGGGCGGTCGTATAAAAGTAGTATCCATGTACACAGTCCGAATTGCACAGTTTCAACAGCACAGTTTCAACAGCACATTTCAAGCGTACATTCAACCCTACAAGAATATGCTCAAAAGTGTAATAGATACGAACCGTGCATTCAATCCTACAAGAATATGCTCAAAAGTGTAATAGATACGAACCGTACATTCAATCCTACAAGAATATGCTCAAAAGTGTAATAGATACGAACCGTACATCCAACCCTACAAGAATATGCTCAAAAGTGTAATAGATACGAACCGTACATTCAATCCTACAAGAATATGCTCAAAAGTGTAATAGATACGAACCCTACATAGAAACTTACACCTGAGGTAATAGGCACCACTAAACTTACATGCAATTACACATGAATTACGCAAGGAAAAGCCATTGCTGAGACACTACACTCACGCGTGAAAATTCTAAAAGTTGGCAAGGTTTTTTGTTTTTGATAAGAATTGCATAATGAATGTATCGTTTGACGTGGGCATTTTTTATGAGCCAATCAGAGGGTGTTCAATATACGATAACTTGATATGTGGTTGGGGTTTGAATAAAAGGAATGATTTTCACTACAATTCATATTAGTAAGAGGATTGAATTTAAAGAGTTTATTTGAGAGAATATTAGTGAAGAAAAAAATGAGTGGTGAATTTACATTGTTGAAGATTAATGATTGAGGCGACAGCAGCAGCAGCTACGATATACGAGTACCCAATGTAGCTGTGGAAATAACCGCTGGCTGTAGACTATGCCTTGAATGGGACAGTATGTATGCTAGATACGTTATATCATTACGCAAGTTTAAGCAGGAGGAGCAACTATGTTTTGCAGGAAAAGTGAATATTCTCCATATAAATAAACTTTGGTCAGCATTAGATGTCCTATCGAAATATATTGATCAGAACAAAATGCATCAGTGTATATTATTATTGTAATTATGTTCAATAAAATTGTTTCTAAATCAAAGGTATTTTTTCTTTCTATAGTAGACTAGCGTATATTTTCTAGAGTACAAAAAGAAATTCTGGTTAGTCTGAAGTTGGTTGTGAGAGAGTTAGGACTCTAAAAAATGGATAGATTTGAGAAAGAGCGAATCTTGGGGAATCTAGTGTTTATGGAAAAACATTTGATTCTAGATGATGATTTTCTAGAGATGTCTATTCAAAGAAAGATATTTTCTCGGGGAATGCTTGTCAATAAATTGAAAACTGGTTTTCCATCATTTGACTATTGTATGAAGCATCTAAATTGTGATTCAAATGCATTTACACAATTTATTGATATATTGATCACGAAACGGCAAAATGATATTGTGGATATGCTTTTAAACATTAGTTTAGAAATTTAGGACTTTTTTCATGAGAAAGATGGTGCTCAAGGATGATTTACTCCTCTCTATTTCAGACAATTTTTGTTGTTGCTAGCTCAGTTTCATTGTGGCAGTGAGAGTGTCAACACAGGGAAAAATGTTCCATACATGTCCCCTATGTATGTACACACTGGGCAGCTGGTCATCATGTGGGACATCATTGCAGAATGATTGATGAGTATGATGAAAAGTGTAGATTATGCAACCCGTGTAAATTGCATAAAGGATATGCTGTACAAATTAAAGGTTGTAATTCCTGTCTTGAAAAGGTGTGTGACTCTCATCCTAGAGGCCACCTATGCTCCAATTGCGATTATGATAAATGTAATCAGTGGGAGAAAACATATCCCGGTATGATTGGAAAGAATTCTAAGCGTGACTTTAGTTTATTACTACGAGATTGGTTTCTTCGTGGTTTTAGACTGTTGTGGGAGGAAGAGCCGGGTCAACGATCCAACTGTTGGAACAAAAAAAGAATTTGGTTTATACGTCATCGTTGTGAAGACAATGGATATTATGATTATAAGCCCATTGATTTTTATTTGGCTGTGACGGAATTTGATTCGATACTTGAGGGCACTGTTTGTGAAATTGCTTCAAATAAGCAAATTGAAACATGTGAATTCTATAGAATGAATGAGAATAGTATCATTGACTATCATTGACAAAGAGATATGACAAGAGTGAAGTCACACTCTACTGTAGAAAATGTGACTCTGACATTGCAGTACATCAGGATCAGTACACTGTGAATTCAGATAATGTACCTGCACTAGTTGTTGTCGACAAATACCTATACCTAGTAGAAGATGAAATCTAAAGAGTAGAAAAGTCGTTCTATCATGTATATAAATTTTTATTAATAAACAATTTCACATACATCTTTAGAACATTTTATTCGTAGGGCACTAAAATCAATATTAAATACGCTTGTAAGTATATTCTCCACTAGAAAGTCGTTCAATCGAGGTAAGTCAACGTAGATGTTGACAAACTGCTTTTAGGTATACCCACGACATCTGAACATTAAAAAGAGTAGTGCATGAAAACCACATGTCTTGGTTGTTAAATCCTCTACTCTTCGCTGATTTTGAACAATAGTTTTCCGACTGCTTTCAACACAGGTGCTGCTGTATGGCGTGTAGAATTTATATGATAGGCCAAAAGGATCAAAAAATTCGATATTCTTCGCTGTTTGAAAGATGCATAGCCAATGACCGGTCTTCAAAGTCGATGGACTGCTATTAACAATGATTAAGGTATTGTTAACACTTGGAATTTTTTCAATGAAGTCCGAAAGTATGTAATAGGACTTGTACTGGGACATGTATGGATCCATACTAAATACGTTGATTATTTGGTTTGTGTTCATGGTGCTAGGTCTAGTAGAACACTGCCGTCGGGTGTGATTTCCCAATAGGTTTCAAATTGTCTCAGTGATATTAGTGTGATACTCTCAGTCAGAGCATTGGCAAATGTACACTCTAAACGTACATTCCCTGTTCGTACTATGCTCATATCCTGAGTCCCCGACAAGTCCAGAACAATTACCCCATGATTTTTTGAAAACATTGAACCGGTTATTCCATTTTCAAATAGTTGAGAGTCATGAATAGTTGAGAGTCATGGTCAACTCGTACAGAGTTCTATAGGATTTTTTGTCAAAAGATAGAGTGTACAGTGGAATACCATTCACTTTGCACACGAGGCTAGATAGACCGAAAAAATTAAAATCATGGGGGGATTCAGTCCAGGATCCAACGGCACTACCATTCTTTACAGCGGCCAAAACCACTTTTGATGGGATTCCTCTATTTATAAATGATGAATTGCTATAGCTACGAGAGCTAGTGGCACTCTGGCTTTGAGTAGTGATCATAGGGGGGACAAGAAGTTTAGTGTTGTTACCATTGGCTTTTAGCTTTTCCACTGCCAATGCAAATGAGCTCATAACCTGTTGTTTTAGGACGTGGAAAATTTCCGATGCGATAATGACATTTGCATCGGGTGCTGCAGGAAGTGTTTTTCTCAAAATGAAATTTAATGGGGCCATCAGTAACTCTATGTCAATCTTGAAACTGGGGGGTAACCATAGGGATATATTGAATATCTCATGATTTAATTTTCCAACTAGATGATACTGATGGGTCACTGCAGTAGTCAACTGGCCATCGGTATCAACGCCTGATCGATATTCATAGCCTAATGATTGTCCTCTTAGCATCTTGTATGGCTCTGGTGTCATCATAATACATTGTGTTTAGATTGCATAGTTGGATAAATTATTGCTAGTGCTCACCAATGTTTCATTAATAAATACATTTAATTTGATTGAATAGGCTGTGTAGAATACAGTTCTCGTAGGAGAGATCCTCGGCAGCAGTTGGAGTGGTATTATCTGACTTTTTCTTCCTTACAACATTTAAATAAATAAATGTTGATGATAAATCAATAAAATAGTCTTCATTGGAAAATATTTGAAAGTCTATATTTTCCAAGAGGGATTGCTGGGGATAGAATTGTTCATAGACGCCATAATTGACACTGACATCAACATTTTCAGCATTGAATAGATCTAATGAGGAACTAATTGATGGATATGATTCCTTGTGGGGGAGATAAGTCATCTTAAGAGAAGAAATCCTTCTTTGATCTAACAATGTATTTCTTCTCCTTTTGCTGCTTATTGGTCTTCTTTGTTTTATTCCTTAAAGTCCTTGTTGATGTCTTTCGCTTCCCACCTGTTTGGACACTGATAAATGAACGATATGCAAACATTCTTTTAAATCTATCCCCATTTGTCAAACTTTTAATTGCTCACCAATGGCTCCTGCTGAAGATCTAATATTTTCCTTAACACTCTCCTTGAAATTCTTGCCCGACCCCCAGTCCTGTAGTGTGGAGACAGCAAAATTTGATGCAGCAGGTACATGATATTTTCTAGCAAGGGGTAGTGCAGAACGAATTAGCCTAGCAAATCAACTACTAAGACCATAGCCAGACATTATAGTAAGACCCTTTAAGTAGTACAATCCATTGCCTATTTGACGTGGACTCAAAGCACCAACATGGCACTCGATATCGGGTCAGACAAATGGAATTCTCCTATTGTTCATTTTAGGTGATTGTGCTGTCGCCGACAATGGGTCGAAAATGACATGTAATCACTGCTAAGCCTTTTGAAATTGCTAGAGGATCACCTAATTCAGTTCTTAGTGTTAACTGACAGAGTTCCAAATAGGAAGTGTTTACGGGAATATACTGAAGATGCTTTATATTGTAGTGATGAATAGGCTCTTGATTGGTTTTTTGTTCAAGAACTCGTAGGAGGGGAACATTTGAATTACCGACTTTCGATGTTTCTACAAATGAAGCGTAGAGAAATATACAAGTTTCTGTGGAGAAGGCAGGTGGGTAGTCAGCAAAAATGAAATTAGTGTTTCCGGCAGTTTTACCATTGATTATATTGAGCTTAAAGCAAAAAACATCCCTTAGATTGTCATTGAAAATAACGTCTTCGCTGGCAATTTGTGAACTAATGTAGATCTTTCCCTCCTCCTTTGAATAGTTGAAATGAAAAGCTCCCTTTTTACGAGCGGAAATTCTTTTATTAATAGAACGACATAAACAATTCATACAGGTGAGCTCCTCGTAGGGTAATTAAATATATGGATAATCCATCTAATTGATTTTTGAATTTGTTCTTGATCACCTGAAGGTGGTAGTGGTCAATTATAGGGTCTAATTTTTATATGATATTTACGATCCTTTCTCAGGATCTCGTAAGTATTTTTGAGAATACAGTCGACAAGAGCCACTTCATACGCACCGTCAAATTTGATGGCGGGTGAGAGTTTTGTCCAAAAATCAGTTGTTGTATTCAAGTCGTTGCAGAAAGGATCGGAAATATTGGACATAAAAGCTACATAAAAATCATTGGGCATTGTTAATGTATTCACCACCGATTCAAGAATCAAAATCAGAGTTGTACCCTAGCCTCCGAACAAGTAAGTGTTTCCTACCACTGCGAGTACAGGTCTTTAATATCTTTTCAATTTGATAGATTTCACTATTATTTTTAACTTTTTGTAGTTCAGAGTCATAAAAGCCGCCGAAAATCTCTTCATCTTTGATATCGCGTAAACGATTAGTTATGGGTTTAGCGTCTAGTATTTACGTCGCTACAAAAAGATTTGTGTGAAACAAATAATTCCCCTTTTTAAAATTATTACGTGTTCCATTAATTCTAACAGTTTAATCAACATTAAATTTATTTTTGTTCTTGACAATTAATTCATTGGAATATTGTTTAAGAAAGGTTTCAATTGTATCATGATAAGAAGGGTAAACTCCCATTGCTTAAGGTCAGGAAAACGACCGAGGTAGTCGTTGGATATGGAGCCGTCTTATTTTAGCCAGACAAAGACGAAGAGCCGATGTAAAACCCAATACACAGTTTCCTGGTATTAAAAGTTGACTGTTTCGCATCACTTGTTCAGACAATGCAACCTTTATAGGGCTATGACTATGATAAAGCAGTGTACTATATTTTCCTAGTACTTTTGCAACATGGAGGTTAACAAATTCACTGCCACGATCCGTTTGAATTTTTTTAGATGAATCCTGTTCTAGAATACCTTCAATGGCCTGAGCAACTTAAATGCCCCTATTTGATCACAATGGAATGGCATATGCATAGCGACTACAAACACTGATTACAAGTAGAATGTACTTTTATGGTGTATTGTGACGTCGTTGAACCTCATCTAGAGTCAGGAGATCTGCTTGCATTATATGCAGTGGGTAAAAGGCTTTAGTTTTTCGATATTGCTTAGCACGAAGTCTCTGATTTCTATGTAGAGTGTAACTTGATTCATTTTGTAGATATTCTTGTACACTTTTAGTTTGAACACCAGTGACCTTAGAAAGAGTGGTGGGTGAACTTAAACTCCCCACCTCACCAATATTTTCATAAACACCTTTCAGAACTTCGACCATTTTGAACGTAAACACGTTGTGTAACGTTCACTACCCTTTCGTGTACTAATGGTTGGTGATGGTGGTGATGACGTTAATTTGATACGTCTTTGCTTTTGTCTAGCTATCAGGGGTGTGCATGTATTTTCCAAAATTGATTTAAAATCTTCTTCCTCTTCATATTTCAATGGTGTTGTTGTTGTTGATGTTGATGCATGTTCAATTAATTTTTTTTAGAATTTGCCTATTGATATTATTGCATTTTTGGATGTTTATAGTATTTTGAAAGTTGAATATATGATGATCATATGGTAATATTTCTTTACGATTTTAAAACGTATCAAATATTAAATAAATCATATCAAAGCTCTTGCCCTGAATTATAATCCCTTTCCCATTGCTCTCAACTTGAATATGATCTTGACCACTTTTCATGAGATAGATTACGAGTCGTTTTATTTTTTCCCGATATGAGTAGGGTCTTAGATATCTGATTTTTAATAAAATCTAATCCAATTATACCTTCTATAATTTTGTTCCAGCAACAGAATCCTGAGGAGATGATTCTTTTTTGTGATCAATAGCAGCAGCAGCAGTGGCCTTAACACGATAAGGCTTATGTTTGTCCACTCGGCGAAGTGCATCTTGAAGTAAAAGCTGTTTTTTATCATCCACAATATTCTCATTGTCAAGGAATTTACTCAGATTGGTCTCAAAGTGTTCCACGGGTCAGAGAGCGAGTTCTATTGGAGTCTATTTATAGGGTTTTTCTATTCTCTCTAGAGAAAACTGTTTACAAGTCCTACAATTATTGGCAGTAAAGGTAAGAAAAAGCTACCGCCCGCCTGAAGAAGTCTTTTCTTTTTAAAATTCTTTCCTTTCTTTTTAGAGGCCAATGCACGTACAATGGAACGATGTTGCTTTGCCTGTTGCCTAACTACTTCTGGCAGTTTAATATTACCCTCGGTCAAATTTAAACAAAGTTCAGATATTAGATTAATGAAATCATTGTCACGACCATTTTTGAGCTTTGCTTTCCTAAGTTAAGGTTCTGAAATAATTAGAACAGAAAACAGATACCTATTTCCATGTAGTTTCTTCGGTGTCATGATAGCAACTAATAGGTCGTATTAGTGTTCACGTGGAGATATATTGTAATTTCATTGACAAAAATATCTGTGACTACACGAAGATCCTCGGGTGTCTTTTGATTAAGATCCAATAGGATGTAGCCGTAGGGTTTATTAGGTGCCTGATTGTATGCTGAGAGCAGAATTTTGGGCGCTCCTGCATAGATTTGTTTATTGAGATTTATTAGCGAGCTAGAATCACGAAAAACTCTGTAGATTATATAGTAGGTGAAGTTCAATGCAAGTGTTTGCATACATTTGCATTGATGAAATAGATCGTGTAGAACCAGAGTAACGGAAATCTGTTCATGATGAGAGCAAACAGTGAACAGTTGTAGCATTTCATGGGACCATTGTTCAATAGATTCAGCCAGATCGTCAATGATCAACCAAGAGTTTGGTTCAATAATGCTGAAAACATCAAGTCCCTGTATGAATGGTATCTGCACCAAACCGATGGTGGCAGCAATTGCTTTTATTTTATCATATGACTCCTGCCAAATACTGTAACAATAGTAGATTTTTTTTGGCTTTTCCACAAACATTTTATCGCAAGTTTTATTTATTTTAGTTAAGAGTGTTGTTTTGCCTGACATTGACGGCCCACACAGAAACGATCTGAATTGTGTTTTAAATTGATACACGGTCCCTTCAAGAGCTCACCTAGAAAACTAACTGTAGACTAGGGCTGTCTAAAGACTAAATAATTCCCCTGTTACTACTCTGTTAAAGAATAATAAGAAGGATAAGACGACGAATACGAATAAGGAATCATATTTTCTTTTATTATATTCATAAAAACTAAGAATGCTTTAAAAAAATATTACATTGAAAGCACGTTAAACATGAAAAAATTCACTTTTTAATTTATTTATAATAAAAAATACAACATTTACATAGGTACATAGAAAAAACACCTAAATAAATACACTTTTTTTTTTAATTTATTTATAATAAAAAATACAGCATTTACATAGGCACAGAGAGAAAAACACTTAAATAAATACACTTTTTTTGTTTATTTAAAGAAAAAATACAACATTTAATAGAATAATACACTTGAAATAATAATATCATACACTTTTATTTACAGAATTTTAAATTTTGGGGTCCCCCCTCCCCCAGGGGCCGGCCGCGTCGGGGGCCGGGGGCGGGCCGGGAAGCGCCGGGTGCCGGGAAGCGGGGGCCCGCTGCGGCGGGCCCGGGCCGGGGCTGGCATTAAAAAGTGGAAATTGATCTGCCTTACACACACACACACACACACACACACACACACACACACACACACACACACACACACACACACACACACACACACACACACACACACACACACACACACACACACACACACACACACACACACACACACACACACGCACACACACACACACACACACACACACGCACACACACACACGCACACACACACACACACACACATTGAAAATTGTTTGTGATATATAATTAAAAAGAATTAAAAAGAATAAAAAAAAAACACCCAATTACCAAAAAAAAAAACCTCCCACCCAATTTATACTTTTTTAAATGAATTTAAATGAATTTAAGTTAATTTTTCTAGACCGAGTTGTTTTGTGTAATCTACAAAATAAAAATGGTCTGAAATTAAAAAATTCACGTGTTCTATTAACTCAACACCAACAACAAGTAAAAAGAATTTTTACGATATTGCCGACAGTGAATTTTTAATCAAAAGTAAAAGTTTAGTTTTTAAATTTTAAATAGCGAAAAACCATGACTTTCATCCTTTACACTAAAATACGATCCACACAGTTTCTATACACACTCATGTCGAAATTATTTTTTACAAAGTGTTTAGGTACCCCCTTGCAAACTTGTTTGATATCCTTGCCGTGCGTTTCCACACAGTATACCTTCGGACCAGGAAACACACCACTGGATAACAGATCACTACCCGTTTCAGATTTTAGCATTAACAAATTAATTGGGGCCTGGCGTTTCAGTTGCTCTGGGTAGAGGGATTCGTCCGAGTTAGTTTTGTTAATTCGTGAGGTAATACACTTGCCATTTTCCGAATCACTCTATAGATTTTCAGTCTTGACTTTTAACAGGAGTGAATCAGTGTCCCCGTAATACACTTGAACTTGTCCCTCAATCGGCCACTGTACCTTGCATACATTATAATAAAATGACAACTTGAGTTTCTTGGATATTTCAGTTATTGCACTTCCGCCTGCAATATTTTTATTTAAAACAATGTTTCTTTTCTTACGATGTAGGAGCATACTCCCATCCTCTACTAGGTGAAGTTTGGGGACTCAGAGAGTCTCTACCCACTTTCCTATTCATGCATGGGAAAACAAAGTCTTCTACCGAGTCATGTATTTCCTTGTATGTTTCACTGTCCATTTCAAAAAACCATCCTTGTGTCCCATTCTCCTCAACGGTATAAATGTCGGGGGAATTCGAAGCACATGGATTGTTAAGCCATTTATAATTGCCACACGGCAAACAGTAGTGAGACATTGCCGATTGGTAAAGGGAATTCATATCCCAAAAAAACTGCGTCTGACTTTTCGGTGTGCTGTCCGGTCGGATCAGTTCTCATGATACGGTCCCCGAGAAAAACATACCCACCCCTCATTGATATCTCTACAAGCAGATGCTGATCCACATCGGCGATCAGACCTGTTTTTTATGTGCTGATTTTAATTATCAAGTCCATCCCCAGATGAAGAATGGAAAAATAATACCTTAAATCCAACGCAAATTCCCCATAGATTTTATCTGGATTTTTGCAAACAATGTCCGGATGAGTAAGTGCGTTACTGGCCAGGCAAAGCTTACAGCAATCCCATCCATTTTTACATCCACCCTTTTCCCAACCCCTCTTAGCGAATTCGTAATCGCTAGTGGTGCATTCAATCTCACTAAGAGAATTGTAAAAAGTTTCAATGGGCGGTAGTGACACCTCATCTAGCCTCGAGCCAGAGTTATAATAATCATATTGATATATACCCTTACACGTTAATAAATCATACATTTTATCATCGGGGAAGCGCTGTTTGAGGAGGGGGAACCTATCAAAATTATCACTGTTCTGTACCTGAATAAATTGACTTAAAGATTTGGGGAAGAAACTGAAAGAGTCTTAAAAACAGATTCTATTCAAGTACGTGTTACTCTTGTCAACTGTTTTCCACATGAATTCTAGTAGCAGTAGCTTCTCCGATGATTTGGGTATGATATTATAAGAAAAAGAACCATCTATCCATGTATTATCTACAACTCCACCCTTGGCAATGTGGGCCGACCCCGGAAGAACAAAATTTAAGTCGTAATTGGAATTGTGTATAAAAACAGGTACGAAATATTGCTGTCTAACGTTTAAATTGCATGACTGATGGGCTTTCCCCCTAAAGTTACTCCCCCCCGATGTAATTTCCTGCCACAAATGATCATGGTCGATCACCTTCCTCCTCCCCCCAGTCCCAACACCATCATCAAATTCTCCCTTGCAAACCCAACATAGTTTACGATTTTTAATGGCCGCTCTGTCATCTGGTGATAGGAGCATAGGATAGTTTGTGTAACGAAGGCGCGAAATTGCACCGTTCGCTGTTTTGATTAGACTGACCAATGCCGAGCGCATGCAGTCTTCACCGTCACCCAACATCTCAACTACATCCAGCACTTGCATGGTATTATTGGAATCTCGTTGCGCGTGAGCGTAAGAGACCCCTATGGCTTCGTGCATTTTAACGCGATTTGAATTTGACGGATCGCACACGTCTGTGAGCTTATCTTTGCAGTCTAAAGTGATCCTATTGCTCTGCAGGAGTTTGTTTTGGAGATTTTTTAAACATAAGATCTCTCTATCTCCACTTACAGTCTCCACAGACTGGTATCCATGACGTTTACATTGTTTCATGTGATTCTTTAACTTTAAATCAGAGCGAAATCTTGAGAGACATGTTGGACAGTAATAGCATACACCACCCCGATGCCTTCCCTCACTTAGAACCCTACTAATATCCGTAATTGGATTGAAATGACCAATTGAATCGGAGTCTGTGGGTGGGGTGTATAGAAGCCACACCCAATGTTCTACTGATTCAATTGAAGGAGCCCGTACTGGAAATAATACCCCCTTCTTATTGGAACGGTGGCCCTGCTCAAATTCTGTTTCATACTGTAACACCGTGACACCAATCTTTAAATGTGCATTAGCCCGCTCAAAAATATCTATTCCTTTTAGTGTCACGGGAAATTGATCATTTAAACAATTAAAATCTACTTTGGGAAACTTTGAACCCTCCCTACCATTAACTGCCATTTTATCCAACTTTTTCCTACATGCATCTATTTGAAGTGGTCTGTATGTTGCAATTAAAAATGCATACTTGAAACACTGCAGCCTCGTGTCGAAACAGATTCGTTGTACCCCCTGACACCCCTCTAAATCTGAATGATATTTTAAAACTATAGCCCTCTCCCTGCCCACCTCTTACAATAAAATCCTTTTTAAACCTACAAATATTAACATTTAAACTCTCAATAAATAAAACCACAGATCCACTACCCCCCTCGTTATAATTTTCCCACTTACTGTGAATACCATTAACCCAATTATGAAAAACCTCCCCATAATTTTACAAATGCGGACGAATTGCCAATATCTCTGTTTACAAGTAATTCGTATGTATCTCACCTGAACTGGCATTTAAAAGAAAATATTTTTAGTGCTCTTGATGCTTTTAAACTGACCCCCACTCCCCATACCCCCATCTGTTGTTCAAGAATGGCTCAAATCTAATTAGTTAACGTATGTGTAATGGCCAAGGAATCTGTTACTATACCTCCTAATACTAGAGAGTGGAAGGGGTCACTGAAATTGGCACTATAGACCATCGTGTGGTGCAAGGCAGAATTTGATAGAAAAAAATCTGGAAGTGGAGGTACTGGTGTTGTTGTATTACTACTACTATTACTAGCTATATCATTAGGCGCAATGGTGGGGGGTGACACAGAATTGTCAATAACACCACCACTCCCAGTCTGTTCAATAACATTGGTTGGAGATGGCATGAGGTCTCCTAGTACGTATTCCAAGGTGTTTGGGGACAATTGATCGAGCCAGCCTGTATTGTCCTGTGTTGGGATTTCGTTATAAGGACCCGGTTCAGTTGCACTAGTAACACCCCCTAAATAGTAAAAAAGTAACAACGCATAAAACTATCTGCCCACTCCGGATCCTCAAGCATGTCAATATCACAGGTTAAGTCGTCTAGGCTAGCCATTTCCCCAAAAACATCATTAAGGAAACCTCTATGCCATTCCATATTCTCTAGAACTAATGTAGGTTCATCACTGAACTCCGTTGGTGGTGAAAGAATTGGTCCAGTAAATGCTGATGTTTCATCACTCAATGGTGGTAGTTCTACATCATTAATCTGTAGAAAAAAGGTTTTATTTTTTATGTGAAATAACCATTATTTTTATAAAGTTAATAAACTATTTCAATGTTTCATAGTCATTGTCCCACCGCCTGAACAGTTAAAAGAAGAAAAAAAAGTTACATTTGCATATGTCTTTCATAATGACAACTGAACATGTTAAAAATATATATTGTTTTAGTCAGGAAAATGAAGTCTTATTCTTAGAGGATAAGTTACAACAAGAGAATGATATATAAAACTAATGGTTTTTTTCAAAAAAAAAATAATTTTCAGAATAAAAATGCAAAATAGGAATCCAACTCTAGTGGTTGTCCCTCTTGATTGTAATTTTCAATAAAACTCGACCATCGTTCAACCGATGCAGTATGTTCTATGAAGCACTGCTCTTCAGCCTCGGTTAATAGGCAAGAATCCCATACATATGTTGCTGGTTTTATTGCAACTTTCTCGACAATCTAAATTTTCCTGTTTTTTAGTGACAGATTTGACTGAAGGGCTGGACATAGTAAGCCTGGACTAAATTAATCATTGTAAGCGAAAAACTTTTTTCTCCTTCCAAATCAAAAATTAAAGTGCAATTGAAATGCTGGATGATCCTTTGGGGACCGGGAGCTTCCTTCGGGGTTAGGGTAGGAGGATCGGAGCCCTTTCGAGTTGAGGTAGAGGACTTCACAACACTGTTCAGATAGAACTTGTGTATTATAACGACCCTAGAGTTTCAGCCTCAAATCCTTTTCGAAAACATCTTCTAAAATCATCTTTTAAAATTTCTCTAACTGTTTCGCCGAAATAATTCCCTAAAATGTCTAAAACGGTTTCGCCCAAATGATCTCTAAACGTAATTTCTGCATGTTCCATTTGTTTCTGACATCTCTGCGCTGTCATATTTGAAATTATTATGAATCCCTTTCCCGTGTTAATATCTCTTCATCTCTAAGATAAAACATCCGGTTATTTGGACTAATTTGTAACGAGCGATTAGCATTCATTTTTTACCTGTCAGATTAACATTCAAATTTTAAACCTTTCCGATGGATTATTTTGATAGGAACTAAATATGCACAAAGCTAACTGCAAACATCTTAGTTTAAGGATGTTCATTCAACAGCCAACTGTGAAGTAGTGGTTTGTTTTTATATAGAGTTATTTTAATGAAATAATGGATTTTTGCATTAGAAAAAATCTTGCTTAAAAAAGAAATTACAGGTTAGGTTTATAGATCTATAGAAAAGTATGATAAGCTATTTGCTACTTCTGCATTATAACCACTCTTTTATATACTGCTAATTTGGTTAATGCTAATGAAAGAAAATAAAATAGGACTATTATAAGATAGTTTTAGAAACAAATTTAAGTTTAGTTTTACTCATCAAAAGTTACGTGCTTGAGAAAATTTGCCTTATTTTTGAAAATACGGAGAGAACAAAAAATGTTTATTTACAAAATCAGACTGCAGTTTTGCTTACTTACAGTTCACTACCACGGACTGTTTGACGTCGTTGAAGTTTTAATGCTTAGGGTTGTTTTAAAAACTAAAAAATAGTCTTAAATTCTGCATTTTAGTATAATTTTTCTTTTATATTTTTGGTTGTTACGTTGAGTGCAGCCCTTTGGCCGTATTCAGGCATAGGGGCGAAATATTCATTTAAAGTTTTGAATTCCATTGTCTTCAGAAAAATTTTTCCTATTGTTTTGATTGTAATCAGTTGCTTATGATGGAAAGGCAGCGTGGTCTTCTTCATTACTTACATGTAGTTTTATCGAGGATTTGTTCCCCTCTCCTCACGAAATAAAATCTTACGTAAGTCTTTATTGGGAGCAATGTCACGTTTGAAATACTTTTATCGTGACAATGTGTTGACTTTTGCTACTTTCATGTCAGTTCTCAGGGACAATGACAGAGAGAGAGAGAGAGAAAGAGAGAGAGAGAGAGAGAGAGAGAGAGAGAGAGAGAGAGAGAGAGAGAGAGAGAGAGAGAGAGAGAGAGAGAGAGAAAGGGAGAGAGAGACAGAAAGAGGAGAGACTGAGAGAGATGGGAGAGGAATAGCATTATTCACTGCAAGCATATAAGAAGTTGATTTAAAAGATTATTAAAATATTTTTATAATATCAGTTTAAAACTTACGTCGATAATCACAGCTAGCTCGGCAGATTCCTTCTCTCCTTTGGAATGGGGCGCGAGACGAATTACAGTTGATCTGATTGCATTCAATGATTCAATTAATCCCGTCTCAGTGATATCCTTAGTTTCATCCATTTTTGGGCGCTTTTGCTGCTATGGTTGATCAACAACATTCTAAAAAATAAAAATCATTTTCAGTTTTCAAACTATTTAGCTTATGAGAGGGCACTGCCCCCTTCAATATCACAGTACCAAACCCCCAAAAGTTGAAAAAATGACACAAGCAGTTAACCTGGCCTAAATAAATCATTGTAAGCGAAGAACTTTTTTCTCCTTCCATATCAACAATTAAAGTGCCCCCCATATCAACAATTAAGCTTTAATTTAAGAATTAAAGCTTAGGTAAATAGCTCCCAAGACCTTCCTTGTGTTTCAAACGTCGTTCATAAAAGCTATAAAATTGTAAAACCCAGGAGGTTTCTGTATCTCATTACCCTAAATATATGCATGCTAATTTAGTTATATTGCGCCGCTAATTTTTGCATGTCAGTCGTGATGAAATAAAAACACGCATCCGTGATCTTTCTTCTGCGTGGCAAAAAATAGAAAATTCCACATTTTTACAGATAGGAGCTTGAAACCTTATCATTTGGGCTCCCTGATACGCTAAATCTGATGGTGTGATTTGTATTTAGATCACTTAACTTTTAAGGGATGTTTATCCCTTTTTTTCAAAAATCAGGAAAATTTTCTCAGCCTCGTAGCCTCTGATAGGTAAGACTAAACCTAATGAAATTTATGTATTTGAAATCAGCATAAAAAGTTGACTCTTTTTTTTATAAATCTGTAGGTATCCAAACTTCGTTTTTTTAGAATTTCGGTTACTTTTGAGGACGGGTGCTCCTTACTTACAGTTAATTATCACGAACTGTTTGACGTCATTGAATTTTTAATGCTTAGGGTTGTTTTAAAAGCTAAAAAAATAGTCTTAAACTCTGCATTTTAGTATAATTTTTCTCTTATATTTTTGGTTGTTACGTTGAGTGCGGCCCTTGGACCGTACTCAGGCATAGTTCGTAAGTTAATTCATAACTCAATTTTGAGAAAGCCATTTAACCAACAGATTTGTAAACATGCTAAACTTAATCAGATAGTGAGAAAACTGACTGGCCCTGTTTTGAATATTTACCGAAATTTGAAAAAAAAACAGGGACTTTTTAATTAAAATAGGAAGCTTTTTTGAAAGTGCTAACAGCTTTAGCTTTAAGAGCATTGTATTAAGGAGGGGGTGACCCTTCATATCCGGATTAAATCTGCCGAAACTAATATGCAAATTCTATTTTAATTTTTCATGTACGATATAAGAAAATTTTACTCACCAGAAGTCGCTTAGAAAATTCCATATCTCGATCAATGTAAATGATTGTAAACATATTTTGATGAAAATAAATATTTTGATGAAAATAAATTGTTCCTAAACAGGGATAACAGGTTCCTAATATTGGACAGAAAAAAAACAATTAGCGTGGATTGTCTGTTTAATATATATTTACTGATTTTTATTCCTCAAAGTTTTGATACTTTTTTTTATTTTTTTAAAGTTAAAAAAGTGAAAACATTTTAAATGTATTGGTTTTCAGTAAAGTGCAAATTATGTTCTGGTCTTGAGAAGGCATAGTGGTTTAAGAGTCAGATGGAATTTACTCGTTTAAGAGTCAGATGGAGCTTTGCCAAGGAAAGGTGTATGACCAGTCATAAGGTATCTATATCTTAAGCACCATACGGGGAGAAATTGATGTAAAACAGATCATACCATCTCTCAATTCATGTACAAGATTATTAGAATAGTCTATAGTTACACCTGACTCTCCTGGCATTCTTATTTCCTCTTTTTTCCTTATTATTCTTTACTTCAGTATTTGCATCCTTATTGTCTCTCCTTTCCTTGCACAACAATCGGAAAAGATTATCCTTGTAAAGCTGAAACACTCCAAATTTGAAATTGAAATAAATTGAATTTGAAATAAATCATCGTTGCAGGGATAGCTGAAACCTAGTAAAGTAATCAAAAATAAAAGGTTGTTGTAAAATTATTTTATATTAATTTTAATGCTTTACACTGATATGGTTTATGATATACTTATGTATAAGTGTTATTGTCTTCCTCAAAACTCAGCAAGTTTTTGTCTTCCTTGAATGTGTGAGGACCACCTTAATTATAGACTGTGCCATGAATAAAGGAACTGTTATAAGTGTGATGATTTTTGGATTTGTGCAAGTGTTTTTACAAGTATTTTCTTATCTGTGATCAATGGATTTGACATCTCTTTTGACTTAATTTAATGGACTTCTAAGAGGGGATTAAATGCTGGATTTATCAACACAATTGCAATAGCCCACAATTGCAATCAACTTAACTACAACGACCTGGATTTATCTAGAACTACCTACTTCTCCTATCTCTGATCTTCTGTGCGAATGATACCATCGCCACTTCTAAAACAAGGTTCTCTGACGTTTAAATACATTGTATACATACATTTAAATACGCTGAAACAGTGTATATAAATAGGAAAAGAGAAATATTCCCATTTCAGATCGCTGAAAACAAAACTCCTGGTAGCGCTTGCCCCCACCCTTCTCAAGAGATTTCGTGGTGAGGCTTATGATGCCCCACCTAACCTTTTCCCCCTCTCTGCCGTTAGGTATGTGAATTGTATATTTTTCCAGGAATCAAGATGAACTAGATATCAATGACAACTGAATCAATTCTGCTTTTAGTGTCCGTTCGAGTGAGCCCTATTTCGTTCTTCTGGGACCGTTGGTTCGATACAATGTCACATATCAGTTTCATCTGAATCAACTTACTTAAATTAGGCATTAAGATAGCTGTCCATGTTAACCATTTATCTTGAATGGACTATGTTATCAAACAGTTCGTGGTAACGAACTATAAGTAAGGAGTGACCCTGCTCAATAGTAACCGAAACTCTAAAAAATGGAATTTTAATACCAGTAGATACATAAAAACAATTGGATTTTTATGCTGATCTCAAATATATATGTTTCATCAACTTTAGTCAAACTCATCAAAAGTTACGAGCCTGAAAAAAATTTGCTTTATTTTAAAAAAAGGGGAAATACCCCCTACAAGTGATAGAATCCTTATAAAAATCAAACCATCAGATTCAACGTAACAGAACACCCGATTGTAGATGTTTCAAGCTCCTATCTGCAAAAACGTGGAATTTTGTATTTTTTGCCAGAAGAAAAATCACGGATTCGTGTTTATTTTTTTTTTTTTTTTTCAAAGGGTGATCGTATCGATTCAGTAGTCCTGGAATATCGTGAGAGGGCTCATTCGAACGGAAATTAAAAGTTGTAGCGCTATTTGTGATCAAAAAATTGGAGGGCAACTTAGCCCCCTCCCACGCCTATATTTTTCCCGAAGTCACCCCATCAAAACTTTGAAACAGCTATTTTGTTCAGTATAGTCGAAAATCTAATAAATATGTCTTTGAGGATGACTTAATCCTCCACAGTTATCGGGGAAAGGGCTGCAAGTTATTAACTTTGCCCATTGTTTACATATAGTGTTGGTTATAGTGAGTTACACATGTTTATAAGTAGTAGGTTAAATATGTCACTGAGTTATATATTTCTATATATACTTATATGCCTAGTCATTGAGTTACACATATTTATAAGAAGTAGGTTAAACATGTCACTGAGTGATATATTTCTGTATATAACTTAGATAAGCCTAGTCAGTGTGTTACACACATTTATAAGTAGTAGGCTAAATATGTCACTCAGTTATATATTTCTGTATATAGCTTAGATAGGCCTAGTCAGTGAGTTACACATATTTATAGGTAGTAGGCTAAATATGACATTGAGTTATATATTTCTGTATATAACTTATGTAGGCCTAGTCAGTGAGTTACTCATATTTTAAGTAGTAGGCTAAATATGTCACTTAGTTATATATTTATGTATACAACTTATATGCCTAGTCAGTCAGTTACACATATTTATAAGTAGTAGGCTAAATATGTCACTCAGTTATATATTTCTGTATATAACTTATGTAGGCCTAGTCTGTGAGTTACACATATTTATAAGTAGGAGGATAAATGTGTTACTGAGTTATATATTTCTGTATATAACTTATATAGGCCTAGTCAGTGAGTTATGTATATTTATAAGTAGTAGGTTAAATATGTCACTGAGTTATTGCCTTTGCAAAACAAGTGATCCGTTTATCTGGCCTCCCCCAGGCCATTCATCGTGTCCCCAGGTGGCGATAGGGGAACGCTCTACAGATATGTAGGGTACCTCCATAGAAGGCATGGACCAAGGGGGGACCTTGTCCCTGGGGGTCCATAATAAACTCTGGGTCACCCTTGCCCGGGGTCATAAATACAGGTGGAGGAGGAAGAAGGCCCCTCAAATGTACACTCAAAAGGACCCACTGGTTTATCAACAAGTTCCTTGAGTTGCAAACCTTCTCCCAGCAATGGGTGAAATTGCATGGTGATGCAGAACACCATTGCGGGAGGATCCTCGATAGGAGTACAACTGTGGCAGGGCGGAAGATCCAGATCTATGGACAACGGCCTCTGCAAATGGCTGCCTTGACCCTTTTGAGGTACCTGCAAGACTGGGGACCTTGCAGTCAACTCTTTTCCCACTTGAGGAGTGGCGCCCCTCGAGGCAACTAAAGCCTAGTAAACTACACAACATTCGCACGAGATTCCGATTCATTGATAATTCTTCTGGGAGTTGTATGTTTTGACAGGCGTCTTTGGGCTGAAAAACCTCTTCCTAGCTGATTTATCTATTACGGGTTGCCTCCCCGTAGTAGCATAAAATTTGTAGGCATGAATATATAATGAGTCAGAGGTAATAGGCTTGAGATTGTCTGTGCAGGATTTCGACTCTTGTTGATAGAAGAGCATCGCCAAGCGCTGTAAACCATGTTGTGACCAAGATGGGCCCAGGATTGCACAAATCCTCCATTCATGGAGGTCCCAGGGACTTCTTGCTGTCCGGTTCTAAGCCGGCTTAAGCACTTCGGTGTAGACTTGAGAAGATATGTGATCCCCGTCCTGCACTGGTATCCGGGATCATTGCTTTTCCTGAGGCGAAACAAATTTCAATGATTTAAAGAACATGAAAATTGGAACTTGGAATGTTGCAACGTTAAAAAATCTCTATATTATCAACATTTTGACTGACGTATTTAAACTATTCGAACTGGATTTATTAGGAATTTCAGAAACTCATTTCCCAGGGGTAGGAAGTATGAAAATAGGTAAAATAGAATCTGTTAACTCAGACTGGACGGATAGGGTACATAGACAGGGAGTAGGGCTCATGATGAATAAGGAAGCTGCTAAGTCTTGTTTAGGCTGGGAAGGTATTAATAATAGAACACTAATTGCTCATTTTATGACTAGAAAGTTCAAGGTATCAGTTATAGTAGTATACGCCCCTGTAGAACCGACTGATGGAGATACTAGTGACTCAGATGAATTTTATTTACAGTTACAGGAGCAAATAGACAAGGTCCCAGGTAGAAATATGATGTTATTGATGGGAGATATCAACGCCCAGGTTGGTAGAAATAAGGATAGATGGTATCCCAGCTTAGGTAAATTTGGTGTAGGAAAAGAAAACAGTAATGGATACAAACTTTTGCAATTTTATAGGTATAATAATCTAGTTATAACCAATACAGTGGTTTGGTCATAAAATGGCTCATACGTTAACATGATATTCACGTGATGGCAAGACATCAAACCTCATTGATTATGTTATAGTAAATCGAAGACTGGCAGGATAAATACAAGATACTAGGGTATATAGGAGTGCTGTTATTGATGTTAAAAGTAAAGATCACCATCTAGTAGTGTCAAGGGTTAATTTAAAGCTGAAATATCGGAAGGGTAACTACCTCCCGGGAAGTTATGATTTTAGTAGACTCCAAGATGAGAATTTGAGAGAAACTTTCCAGGAACAGTTGAATACTAAACTTGAGATTTTAAAATTTGATAATGTGGAAGACGGTTGGAATAATTTTAGAAAAATAATTTGTGAAGTTGCTGAAGGTGTCTTAGGGAAAAAAGCTAGAACTGCAGCTAAGAATATTAGTGAAAAAGCTTTAAGTTTAATAGAAAGGAGAAAGGACTTGTACAAGAATTATCTGAGTGATAGATCACATGAAAACAAAAGAAATGTAAAGAAAGTGGAGAAAGCATTGAAATATGAACTAAGGAGGTGTGAAGTGGAGGCCATGGATAAAATTGCCGAGGATTTATAAGATGCAGCTAAACGGCATAATAGTAAAATATTGTACTGGCATGTTAACAAATTGAGAGATAGTTGTCAATCCGGACTTGTCCCAGTTAAAGATAGGAATGGGGTGGAAATTAGCGATAAGGCAAAGCTAAAGCGAGATGGGCCGAACATTTTGAGAATTTGCTTAACCGAGATAGAGTTGCAGGAAAAAATACAGAGGAAAAGGAAAAAGTTTGTGATACCTTGGATGTGAATGAAGATTTGTTTTGTGAGGAGGAATTAGAAACAGTACTAAAAGGACTAAAGAATAATAAGGCTCCAGGTGCTGATAGGGTAGTAAATGAGTTTCTTAAATATGGTGGTTCTGAGGTTAGAAATAAGTTATTGAAGATTATGAATATGATTTTTGAAAAAGAGGAAGTACCTAACGATTTTAGGAAAACCTTAATTAAGCCACTTTATAAGAAAGGTGATAAAAGTGAGTGTTGTAATTATCGAGGCATTAGTCGGGTGTCTGTAGGTAGCAAATTGCTTAGTAATAAGATACTTTTTAGACTGAGAGACTCCGTAGACAAAGCTTTAAGATAAGAGTAGTGCGGTGTTAGAAAAGTTAGAGGATGTGTTGACCAAATTTTCACTCTTAGGTTAATAATTGAGAAGTGCCTAAGTTTTCAAATACCTTTGGTCCTCAGTTTTATAGATTATGAACAAGCGTTCGATTCTGTTGGTGGAAGAGCTTTAGTAAAGGTTTTATCCTTGTATGGCATACCGGACAAATACATTAAAGTGATTAGTGCTATGTATGAGAATAACACTGCTGTGGTTAAGGTAGGAATTGAGGTTATCAGCTGGTCTAGTATTAAATCAGGAGTTAAGCAGGGTTGTGTTCTATCCCCCTTTGTATGGATTATTTTGATGGACTTTGTTTTAAGAAGCACAGGAAAGGCAATGGGAGACCACGGAATCGAATTGGGAGGGAAAAGTCTCCCGGACTTGGATTATGCTGATAATTTAAGCATCCTAGATGAAAGTGTGAGCAAAATGAATTAAGTTTGAGAGGTTTTGCGAGTTCT
This sequence comes from Artemia sp. Qi Xiang Cuo, assembly GCF_049724085.1. Classification (NCBI taxonomy): domain Eukaryota; kingdom Metazoa; phylum Arthropoda; class Branchiopoda; order Anostraca; family Artemiidae; genus Artemia; species Artemia sp. Qi Xiang Cuo. Next base: position 53,244,254 of record NC_142811.1, read on the forward strand.
GGGTGCTAGTATTGGTTTGAAAATTAATGTTAGGAAGACTAAGTCACTAAGGCTAGGAATAAGTTAAGATGAAAAGGTGACGTTGGGTAATGAAAAGATTGATCAGATGGGCAGTTTCACTTACCTTGGTAGTATTATTAGTAAAGACGGTGGGAGCAATGAAGATGTTCAAAATAGAATAGCCAAGGCTCAGGGTGTTTTTTAACAGTTAAAAAAAGTCTGTAAGAATATGAAGATAAGTCTGCAAACCAAGATTAGAATCTTAGAAGCTACAGTGATGAAAGTTGTCAAATATGGCTCTGAAGCATGGACGCTCCGAAAAGCGGATGAAGATTTGCTAGATGTTTTCCAGAGAAATTGCTTAAGGATTGTTCTGGGTACCCGGCTGACTGACCGTATTTCAAACAATAGGCTATACGAAAAATGTGGTTCAATACCGCTTTCTAGGTCTATAATGAAAGAAAGGTTGAGGTGGTTAGGGCATGTTGTGCGGATGAAGGATGACAGATTGCCGAAGATTGTTCTTTTCGGTCAACCATCTAGGGCTAAACGGAAAGCTGGTCGTCCCCGTCTGGGGATGGGAGGACGTCATAAACAAAAATTAAAGGAAATGGGAACTTCGTGGGCGGGTGTAAAAAGGGAAACTCTGAATATACTGGGGGGGAGGAAAAGTGTGTGTAGCCCTGTTGGCCTCAGGCGGCTTGGTGCTGCGATGAGTTGTTAGTAGTAGTAGTAGTAGTAGATTGTAAACTATATGTATTGATAGAACAAATGAACTATTCAATCTGTATAAAATTATAATTTGAAACTTGAATATATACAAAAAAGTAACTGAATATATTAACACCTAAACAGGACACACTGGTTTTCTGACCCCGGATTTGCCCTAAAAGACATGCATATCATATATATTACAAAGTAGAAATTATATAAGAAACTTGTCCTTCATAACATATTGCGCAATTCAATGTACGCTTGAAATCTATTACACTTTTGAGCATATTCTTGTAGGGTTGGATGTACGGTTCGTATCTATTACACTTTTGAGCATATTCTTGTAGGATTGAATGTACGGTTCGTATCTATTACACTTTTGAGCATATTCTTGTAGGATTGAATGTACGGTTCGTATCTATTACACTTTTGAGCATATTCTTGTAGGGTTGAATGAACGCTTGAAATGTGCTGTTGAAACTGTGCTGTTGAAACTGTGCAATTCGGACTGTGTATATGGATACTACTTATAAACTTTAGAGGAGGCTCATTTGATTAGAAATTAAAAGTTATAGTTCCCCTTTAAAAGTCAAAAGTGATCAGAGGGCGAGTAGCTTCCCCTCCTCTACGCCTCTTTACAACATACAACTAGTACTAAATAAAGGAATAAATAAATCTTAAAACGAGTAAAACTTAAATTGAATATGCAAATCAAGCTTAAAACGAATACAAATCAATACAAACTAGAGTTTGGCTACTGTGACCTTCCCAAACTGTAAAAGTCTAAAGCCTACTGTGTCATTGGCGCTTTACTGAAAACGAATTATGCCACAAATATTTTCTTTTGTACTTATTACAACATTGAATACAAAATTGCAATGAAATAAAATCTTGAACTGATAAGCTTTCAACAATTAATATTATTATATATAAAATATTCAGTTTAACTTTATTAGTTCTTTCCAAGACTGTTCAAGACACATAGGGTTTTCAGTAAAGCACCAATAACGGAGTGGGCTTTAGACTTTTACAGTGAGAGAAGGAGGCAATACCCAAACTCTTCTTGTAGTGATTTTGTTCGTTTTAAGCTTGATTTTCTTGTTCAATGCCAGTTTTACTTGTTTTAAGATTTATTTATTCATTTCTGTTAGTTCCTGTTTCATGTTGGTTTGCTATGATTGTTTAATCAATTTCTGTTTGTTTTGGCTTTCATTTACTCTTTAATAGTAATTTCTGGTCGTTTTGAGTGTAGGTTTTTATTTCTGCTGATTTTAAGCTTAATATGGCCTTTACTTTTCTTTGAAAGACTCCTTTTTCTGAAAGTTTTTTTTTTTAAATTAATTTTTGTTCGCTTTCGATTGCCAAAGTTTAAAGTTTTTCGAAATGCCCTACTTCAAAATGATTTTTTTTTTCAACATCAAAGTTTTATCAAAATATAAAACAAGTATCAAAGGGCTGGATGGGTTCAAACCTGGAAGCATAGCTATTTGGCCTTTGGAATATTTTGAACAAAATGCCTATCTCAAAATTTTGGCCAGATCCCTTTGGGGAAAAGGGGCTGGGGGACTGGCTGCTATCTGATCACTTTTGACTCTTAAAAAAACCAACGAAGTTTCAGTTTCCAGTCGAATGGGCCCCCTCTAAAGTTAATACGACCACCCCTTCCGCAAAAACCCTATATATTTACAATGAGCAACTTGCATAAGTTACAGCCCTTGCCCCGAGGGCTATGGGAGATTTTGCAACCCCCTAAGTCATGGTTATTTGAATATTTGACTATTTTGAACAAAATGGCTGTTTCAAAATTTGATCAGATGCATTTGGGGAAAAAAGAGCTTGAGGGAGGGAGGGGGCTGGTTACCCTCTGATCACTTTCGACTCTTAAAAAGGGCACAAGGAATTTCGATTTCCAATAGAATGAGCCTCCTACAGAGTTTATACGATATCCCCTTCCATAAAAACTTCATATGTTAACGATGGGCATAACTTATAGCCCTTGTTTTGAGTGCTGGGGGGCTTATTAATCCTGGAACCATAGTTATCTGGCATTTGGACTATTTTGAGTAAAATGTATGTCTCAAAATTTTAATAGGAAGCATTTGGGGGGAAAGGGCGAGGGGTGGGTTGCCGTCTTATCACTCTTGGCTTTTTAAAGGGGAGCTACAACTTTCGAATTTTAAATTGAATGAGCCTTCTCCAAAGTTTTTACAACCACCCTTTCCATAAAAACCTCAAATGTTAACAATGGACAACTTGCATTACGTACAGCCCTTGCCCTGGGGGCTGTGGGGGATTCGTTAACCCGGAAGGCATAATTATTTGACCTTCAGAATATTTTGAACATAATGGCTACCTCAAAATTTTGAAATTCCAATTTCCAATCGAATAAGCCCCCTCCGAAGTTTGTATGACCACCCCTCTCATGTGTAGTGCCTCTGGAAAAAAATTGATAATAAAACATTGAAGCCTTATGAACTTTACTATAAAGTTGCCTCTGACAAAAGACGGTATAACCGTCGCATCCTAGCTAGAGTGTACAATTCCTTTGTCATGCCTCATGCTCTTGGTATTTCGTCACTTTGGGACGTTTTTTACGGAAAATAGTAGAAAATATATCAGGTCAGCGTTTTTCCGATACGCTAAGTTATAGACGTATTTTCTCTCATTATGGGATTTTGGACTCTTTTTAGTCCCAGTCGTTGGTAGACGCGCACATTTTTTGGTAAAAAGTAAAGAATACGGCATTGGACTTTACAGTCCCTACCGGTGGTGCTGATCTCCGTTTCTTGGCACTTCAGCCAGGAAGTGCAAGGGGGGTTGGGGGCCAACCATCCTGTGCTTTCGCACGCCCTTCCTGTGCTTTCGCACACCCTTCCTGTTTACCTTCCCCAGATTTCTCCACTTACCCATTTAGAGTTGGATCGACTCTGGCTCAGCTTACAGTGTCACGCCACTGACCCCCATCCCAAATCAAATAATTGGATACACTAGGATTCGAACCCTGGCCCTCTCGGACAGAGAATCCAGCGCACCATTCCATTCGGCTAGGACGGCTAGGCACATTTTTTGGAAGCACTTAATACCTCGTTTTCACTATTTTCTGCATTGACGTAGTGTTGTTCTGTTCTCAGTGCTTTTTATGATTCTGTTGTGCTTTCTTATATTTGTTTTTTCTTTTGTTTCAGTATTTTTCTCTTTTATTTGTACTCCATAACGACACTTTTATGTGTCTTTTTGGGAAATAGATGCATCGTCATCAATAGTGTAATCAACAGTCTTCTTAGACCGATCGGTTTTACCATGGTACCGATCGGTGTTTGAGCGTTTCCCAGTGCGTCTGAACGGGCTATTAGTGTATATTCTAAGGTCTTTGAGTCAGCCATCCATTTTGAAAAATGTGGACAATCGTGGATAAATCGTGGATTATCAAGTAACTTTGAGGAGTTACTCGATAGCTGCTTCGGTTTAAGTTGTTAAGTTCAGATGGTTAGTTGGATGGTAAGTTCAGATACACTAAAAGAACCCTGACTTAAATACAGTTGTTGTAACTGGAAACTATTAACTGTTTTTCCTAGTAGAAATGAATATATAGTTGAAGTGAATATTTCTAAGCCATGCAGTTTTCTCAAGTAGGCCTATAGCTGAATATTTCTACGCTGTTCTTAAATTTATTTACGCCGGCCTTTTTTTTTTGGAAAAATCGTTTACAATAAAATAAAAAAAATCTAGTGAGAATAGTTTAAACCATGCAACGCTGATAGTAAATTAAATTTATAATAACACAAATAGTTACAATCAAAATTTTAACTCTAGCCAACAGAGGGCATTGCTCGATGCGTTAGCATCCAAACGTTTTCTAAATGCGAGGCAAACGCAAAGTAACACTAATATTTTCGGGAAGAGCATGAAAAATCAAGAAAACTAAAAGTAAAAAAGGAAAAAAAAGAAAAGGAAAATTAAAGAGAAAAGAAAGCCTGCGACCATCCGAGAATTAAAACTAAATCAATCGTTCGTAAGTCCCCACATCCCAACAAGAAATAATTCTCAAAAACAATTTTGTTTTCATTCACGACCCTTTGGAATTATAATTCTTTTGGAATTATTTAGGGATTATTTGGAGAATTATTTTTAGAAATATTATAAATATTATAAATATTTACTAATTATTATAAATTTATAATATTTATAATATTATAAATTATTAATATTATAAATTATTATTTATAATTAGGGATTACAGAATTATTTAGGGGTTATAAAGAATAAGTAATTCTTTGGAATTATTTAGGGGAGATTAAATCAGGGAGTCAGAATTTCTATAATGCAAAATTATATGATGAATTTTATTTTGGCGGCTTCCACGTAATCTATGAAAATTTTTATTCTTGTTTTAAATATTTCATAGCTATGGCTTGAATACTGAATTCTTTTCTCGATCATTGTTACAGACTGTGAAACTGTTAAGAAGAGTGTCTGAACTCACCTTGCAGCCAGAACTGTAAAAACGCCTTGGCTTCCTCCAGGTGGTCCCAACTTACCTCAATGCTTTGTTTCTATCCCCTAAGAGGAATAAACTCTTCCTTTGCAGCCCCCATTGACAATTAGAAGTTTGCATGAACTGATCACAAAGAAGGGGCTTAGCCAGGGGGGGGGGTGGTGGTGTTGACCTCCCCCCCCCCCAAACACCCAATATTTTTCTGGCGCCCCCATTCCGTTTTTTTTACATTTTTTTTAAATAAACTTGTCAATTTGGTCAATTATTGGTGCCCTTGTCACATTGCGGGGGGGGGGGGCATAGATTTTGCGCTACGTCCGCCTTTTGTCGCAAAGCTAGAACATTTATAATACATTTATAATTAGATACCGGTATTTTTTAGGTTCAAATCCTGTGTCCAATCGGATCTGGTGACATACAAAATGTCAGTCTATCATATTTGGATGACCTTTCTACTGTTTGTTTGACCTATAACGAAAATCAGGACGGAAACGTTTTATTATACAACATGAATACAGATACAGTAAGTCTAATTTTGTGTATATTATAGACTTATTGATTTAAAGCTTCTCAATCGGTCCATTATTCTTTTGCCAGTCGGAGAAACTTCCTGAGTAAAGCCTGAAAAAAGAAAATAATTTCATTTTAAGTTAGTCAAGTTTAAGGTATCCTATTCAAGACCAATGAGAATTGGGAGCCTTATATTTCTTAGACTAGCCATGCGCTGATCAGACGACATGCATGGTGGTATCCAGGGGGGGCCGGTTTGAACTTCCTCTCCCGGAATTTGTGGCCTGCTCATAAAAACGTAACAAAAATGCATACAAGCAAATTTTGATGCGTTTTTTAAAGTTTTTTTGTACCCCTTTCCCCCTCCCTCCCCGAAAAAAAATAACCCTTCCCAAACAAAAATCCTGGATGCACCCTTGACGACAGGCATAGAAAAAAAAACAGTAGCATATACTTTTCTTTTTTTTTCTTTTTCTTTTTTTTCTTTTTTTTCGTATACTTTATATTTTTTTTCTCTGGAGGACCAGAGAAAAAAAAAATATTAAATACACCTTATGAATTGCCCACTTAAATGAACTGCCTCATATCCGCAGGTCTTCATGTTATACTAATTATATTTTCGACTTACTTTAGGTTGAGGCATCTTATTGTGTCTTTAAGCTTTCAATTGTACTTGCTGTGAACAATTTCCCTGTAATTTTTCTTTCCTGTAAATACTGCACCCAATTTTTGTTTTCCATTAGCTTTTTTTAGTAAAGGAGAAATTATATCTTACTTAATGTAATTATATAAAAAAAAATCATGCATGGTAAAGATCCGTAATATCCAGCCAATCAGCAATCTTAAACAAAATCAGGTGACATTATAGAACGGGTAGTATTCTCGAAGCGAGTATTTCTCTACTGTGCAATCACAGTCAGATGGTCGAAGATGCTCATAAGAGAGAATGCGTTTCTCTTTTTCTTTTATATTTTCATACCTTGGATTTACTTTAAGTTGGGGCATCATGGTCCCTTTGAGCTTTTAATTTCCTTTACTGCAAACGAATTTCCTCGAATTTTTCCAAAGAAAAGTACTGTCCTAAAGCTTTCAGATAAGCTTCTTTTTCCAGTTGAGCAACAAAAAATATCTTAGTCTTATATAGTAAACTATATTTTAATATAATAAGCGTAGATTATAAACTATATTTTTATATTATTAATTAAAAAAACAATCATACTTGGGCAATGTCCCTAATACCCAGCCAATCAGTAATCTGAAAACAATCATGTGGCGTTATAGAAAGGGTTGCATTCCCACACAGCATAAACATTGTACAATATGGAAAATTTGTATACTCTCCATTAAAGATTTTTGAGACACATCAGTTGCACACCTTTCGTCATGACTCCCCCTTCGCGCGCGCGCGATGACAAATTTTTAAGTACATTGTGAGTGCGAATATAGGAGACCTGTTGAAGCTATTGCTGTGACAGTTTGGGAAACTTCCCGAACCGCACGCTGTGATGTCTCCCATTTCTGAACCAAATGTTCCATACTGTATAATATCTATACTGTGCATTACCGAAACAAGGATTTCTCCAATGTACAATCAGATTCAGTTGGTTTGCGATGTTGACAAGAGATAATACGGTTTTTCCTTTATATTTTCATATCTTTGACTTACTTTAAATTGAGCTATAGTCCATTTAAGCTTCTAATTTCCATTACTGCAATCGAATTTCCCTGTAATTTTCCTAGAATTTTTCATAAGTACTGCCCTATTGCTTTCAGATTGGTTTCTTTTCCCAGTAAAGCGACAAACTTTATCTTGTATACTAAACTATATTTTAATATAATAAACTCAAATCATAAACTATATCTTATATAATATAATAATTATATACTTAAAAAAAATTATAGTTGGTAAATGTCCGTAATACGGTAAAAAAGAGAATACGTTTTTTCTGTTATATTTTCATATCTTTGACTTACTTTAAGTTGAGGTATCCTAGTCCCTTTAAGCTTTCAATCGCACTTGCGGCTCTTTTTCCGGCCAGGCAGTGAACGATGACGTTATTGTCTTCTGTTGTTGGTTTGCTAATGCCAAATCTTTCCTTAAATTCGCTATCAGTCAATTCAAAGGCACTTTTGATAGATGGTACTGGAAAAAAGTATATATTACGTAAATGACATAATAGAGAGCTTTTTGAAGTAAGTTTTTCCAACATTTTGTTTTTTAAGTTGACCTCAAGTAATATTGCTAATAACAGGTGACATCAAATCTGCTGTTTGATTTTTTAGCTTCTGTAGTTTTTAATGTTATTTAAAAAAATGTGTGATTGTATCTAGACCATTTGTGGTGCTAAATATCGTTAAATCTACTTGTTGAATTGTTAAAAACATATATTTTATAAATAAAATGTTTAAAATATAAATAAAATACTTTTAAATATATTTTAAAAAAAAATCCAGTAAATATGGGTTGGTTTGTGTTTGTACACATTTTCTTTTCATTGAAAATAAAACTAAACTAATCAAGCTAGAAACCTGATATTCTATGAATAATAATTTGAAACATAAAGATATATTTTTTTGGTAAAAACAAAAATAGGTAAAAGACTAAAAACAAAAAAGGAATGCGGCCCTAGGACAACAAACATGTGAGAGGCGAAGCGCCAAGCTGAATGAGTAAATATCTGTGAAGGTTGAACTCCCGAGGGCGTAGAAGAGGCTTTAATTTTGCCACATCTTAACACACATCTCTGCTCTATCTCCCAAAAAGTCCAATAAAATGAAAAATGGCCCTGCGTGAGCCACATTGCCTCTTTCACCTATCAATGAGGCCAATTATAACTTTTATGAGCAAATGAGCCAATTATAACTTTTTCATAGGAAATCAAGCTAAATTAAAACTTGTGAAAGGAAAGTTTCATGAAGAGCAAAACTTAGGAAGGTAGGACGTGCCAGAAATACTGATATTATCATGTATGTTTGTGAGTGTCGTTACTAGTCAAAATGTTTGGGGGGGGGGAGAAAGAGATTTTACCGACTGGCTGGCCATTTTTACCGACTGTCATTTGTCAATATAATTAGCATAATGTCCGTTTCGAATACAATACGTGAAATCACTGCACAAGTCGGTAAAACCGCTGCATTGACCAACCAACATTTAGATTTCGGTCCAGATCATGTCACTATTTTAATGCTGATTATTTAACCAAATGGAAAGTTGTGGTGCCATCTGTAAAATCACGGCAGGAGTCAGTAAAACTGCTTTGTTTACCGATTCAAAATCTCTGTAGATGACATGTCAGTATTGTCGTGGTCTTTATTGAACCAAACAAAGAATTTTAGCGACGTCGGAAAAATCTTTGCGCCACGATTTTACCGATTTTTTTTACTGAGTGACCAAAAAATTGGGTGGGAGGGGAGTTCCCCCTTCTCCCATACGTGACGGCTCTGATGTTTGTTATCAGGACAATTAAGGCACCAGGAACGAAACTAAGCTGTGTTCTACCCAATCGATAAACGATTATTCAGACTTGGCAGCTAAAATAATTTATAATAAAATTTTGTGCCTTAAGGCTAGGGTCATAACCCAGATTTTACGGGGATGGGCGGGGAGGGGGCAAAAACTTTAAAAAACGCATAAAAAATTTGTTTTTATGCTTTTTTATTACGTTTTTTACGAGTCGGAAAACATTTTTTGGGGGCGGGGGTTCAAACCCCCCTAACCCCTCTCCTGAATACGGCCTTGCTTAAGGTCCATTCGAGATTTCACTAATAGCGAGATTTAGCTAGTGCTAATTTGGTTCGTGCAGATTTTTCTAAGTTTTCTGATTGGTTGAAAAATTCTATGAAAAATTTCTACTTGGCTCAAATTAGGGGTAGCTAAATCTTGTTGTTACTAAATCCTCATTGTGAATGGGACTTCATATTTATTGGCGCAACCGATGGTGGTACAACCTCAAGGATCTTATGCAACTCTAAATCTCGCTTTATTAAAGATTAATTAAAAAGCATTTTTTCCACAAAATAAGTTTTCAAAGAAAAGTAAAGAACTCCATTAAACCAAAAATGAGCAAAAATAAATCATATAATCTACCGAGCGTGAAACTACCACAAATCAGCATTGATGAATGAATGAAACCCAAAACGAACAGAAATTACAATAAATAACCAAGTCAAACTAAAAACGAGCACAAATTAACATGATTTGGGCTCAAAACCCCTATTTTGATTTGGTTAACTTTTAAGAGCAGAAGTAGCCCCGAAAGTTTGAACATAATACCCTCTGTCGTTCTTGGGATACTGCTGAGATGCCTTATTGGTAATTAGCATTAAGACAGTGCATTTGGATCTAATCTTAAGGCAACATTTAGTCTTAAAAAACAATGGGTAAATGGAAGGGCGGGCGTGGGTGGGGGACTAGTTGCCCTCCAATCACTTTAGACTATTAAAAAGGGCATCAACCCTTTCTATTTTCAATCGAATGAGCCCTTTTCGAAGTTCCTATGACAAGTCCTTCGAAAAAAAAGATAATACAGTGCACCCACATCGATCTTTACTATAAAAATGTCAAGCCTTCCAATCATTTTCGACTATTAAAAAGGCACTAGGCCTTTCGATTTCCAATCGAATGAACCCTTTTTGAGTTTTTACGATAATGCTTTCTATAAACACCTTATATGCCCCCAGGCCATAAATTACAACCCTTACCCTAAGGGCTGTGAGAGGGGATGTCATCATCTAACACCTAATTTCAAGAACTTTCAACTACGTTAAACAAAATGGCTATCTCAAAATTTTGATCGGATGTGTTTGGGGAAAGAATTGGCGTGAGAGACGTGTTGGTCGCTCTCCATTCACTTTGAACTATTAAAAAAGGCAGTAGACCTTTCAGTTTCAAACCGAATGAGTCCATTTAAAGTTCCTGTGACAAGAATTTCAATAAAAACCTTATATGCCCCCAGGGCATAACTTACAACTCTTACCCTGAGAGCTGGTTGGGGGAGGGTTTGTCATCCTAAAAGACCGAATTTCCAGAACGTTCTACTATGTTGAACAAAATGGCTATCTAAATATTTTGATTGGATGTGTGTGGGGGGATGGTGGGCGTGAGAGGGGGATTAGTTACCCTCCAATCACTTTCGACTATTAAAAAGGGCACTAGCCCTCTCAATTTCCAATTAAATGAGCCCCTTTTGAAGTTTTTACGATAACGCTATCTATAAAAACCTTATATGCCCCCAGGGCATAGCTTACAACCTTTGCCCTGGGGGCTGTGGGGGGAGTATCACCCTCAAAGACATAATTTCCGGATCTTTCAACTACGTCGAACAAAATGTCTATTTCAAAATTTGGATTGGATGTGTTTGGAGAAATGGTGGGCGTGAGAAGGGGGTTAGTTGTCCTTCAATCACTTTCGACTATTAAAAAGGGTACTAGCCCTTTGAATTTTCATTTGAAAGAGCCCTTTTTGAAGTTTCTACGACAACGCTTTCCATAAAAACTTTATATGCCCCTAGGGCATAACTTACAACTCGTGCCCTGAGGGCTGTGGGGGGAGTGTCCTCGAAAACATAATTTCTAGATCTTTCAACTACGTTGAATAAAATGGCTATCTGAAAATTTCGACTGGATGTGTTTGGGGAAATGGTGGACATGAGAGGGGGGTTATTTACCCTTTAATCGCCTTCGACTATTAAAAAGGGCACTAACCTTCTCAATTCCCAATTGAGTGAGCCTCTTTTAAAGTTTCTACGACAACTCTATCAATAAAAACCTTATATTCTCCCAGGGCATAACTTACAACCTTTGCCCTGGGGGCTCTGGGGGTTTCTCAACCTCAAAAACATAATTGCCAGAACTTTCAACTACGTTGAACAAAATGGCTATCTCTAGACTTTGATTGAATGTGTTTGGGGAAATGGTTGGCATGAGAGGGGGGTTAATTACTCTCCACTCGCTTTCGACTATTAAAAAGGGCACTAGCCCTTTCAATTTCCAATCAAATGAGCCCTTTTGGCAGTTTCTGCAACATTACTATCTATAAAAACCTTATATGCCCCCAGGGTATGACTTACAACCCTTGTTCTGAGGGCTCGTAGGGGGTTATCATCCTAAAAGACCTAGTTTCTAGAACTTCCAACGACGTTGAACAAAATGAATATCTTAGAATTTTGATCAGATGTGTCTGGGGAAAAATTGGGCGTGAGAGGGGGGTTAGTTGCCCTCCAATCACTTTCGACTATTAAAAGGGCACTAGCCATTTCAATTTCCAATCGAATGAGCTTTTTTTGAAGTTTCTACGACAACGCTTTCTATGAAAACCTTATATGCCCCCAGAGTACAATTTACAATCCTTGCCCTGGGGGCTGTGGGGGGGGGGGGGGTTGTCATCCTCAAAGACCTAATTTCCCGAACTTTCAACTATTTTGAACAAAGTGGCTATCTCAAAATTTTGATGGGATGTTTTTGGGGAAATGGTGGGCGTGAGAGGGGGGTTAGTTGCCCTGCAATCACTTTCGACTATCAAAAACGGCACTAGCCCTTTCAATTTCCAATCGAACGAGCCCTTTTTGAAGCTTCTGCGACAACCCTTTCTATAAATACGTTATATGCCCCAGGGCATAACTTACAACCCTTGTCCTGAGGGCTGTGGGGGTGTGTCCTCCTCGAAAACATAATTTCTATATGGAAATCAACTGCGCTGAACAAAATGGCTATCTCAAAATTTTGATTGAATATATTTCGGGAAATGGTGGGCGTGAAAGGGGTGTTAGTTGCCTCTCCAATCACTTTCGACTATTAAAAAAGGCATAAGCCATTCCGATTTTAAATTGAATGAGCCCTTTTCGAAGTTTCTGCGACAACTTCTTCGATACGAAGTGCCCTGGTCGAAAGGAAAAAATAAATAAATAATACATTGTGCCAACATCGTTCTTATATGCCCCCAGGGCATAACATAAAACCCTTGCTCTGAGGGTTGTTAGGGGAGTGTCCTCCTCAAAAATATAATTTCTATCTGGAAATCAACTACACTGAACAAAATGGCTATCTAAAAATTTTGATTGGATGTGCTTGGGGAAATGGTGGGCGTGGAAGGGGTGTTATTTGCCTTCCAATCAATTTCGACTATTAAAAAGGGCATTAGCCATTTAATTTTCAAATCGAATGAGCCCTTTTCCAAGTTTCTACGACAACTCCTTCGTAACGAAGTGCCCTGGTATGGAAAACAAAAAAAAAACAAAAAATAAATAATACATTGTGCCAACATCGTTCTTTACTTAGGCTGCGCGATTGCGCTGCCTAAGTAATGAGAAAAAGATTAAGAGTAAAGGGTTGGGCACACGTAGCTGATTTCAGGAACTGATTTCCAAATCAGCGCCGATTTTAATGGAAATCGGCGTCGATTTGAGGTTGAATAATTTTCAACAGATTTACAAAATCTGTTTGTATCTTGGTTCCTTTAGAGGAACCAAGAATCTTTCTAGCATAAGAGGATGGAACCCCTTTAGGAATTTCAGGTTCACCATTTTGAAGACTGTTCGCCTTCTTGGATCTTGATTTTTGGCTTTTAAGGGGGCTACGGCCTCCATACCCTTACCACCAAGACTTCGTTTAAGAAAAGTGCACGAACTTTTTCGACGGGGGAAGGGGAGAACTCTTGAATAAAGGGGAAAAGGCAACAGAAAGGAAATTTTATAAAAATGTGGTAAAATCGCAAGATCTTAGATATGGGGGGGGGGAGATGTCCAGAGGTGCCCACTCATGAAAGCCATTGGAAGAAAGCGCACTAACGCAGGGAAATGTTTGTATGAAGGGAAATTTATAAGGATTAATTTTATCTTTATAACTATTGCTCTAAATATATTAATAACTGTTATCATACATTATTATCTGTTATGTTCTGTTGACTTCAATTTAATGACGCAAGAGTGGTAAAATTTCCTGTAATTAATTAATAGGGGTATAAAACGAAAACAAGCTCTTGTACTTCCCGTTATTATTACAAACCTTTTATTTGTATGTTTGTGTTTGAAAAGTATTCCTCAAGAGGTTTTAGGTTTTAATCTTACGAATGAATCAAAAGAAAACGATTTGTGGTATTTAAACTAACTTTAAAATTCAAGAAGAGGATTTATAAAACTAAACTTAAAGTCTTTTTCGCAGCTGACCAATGGTCCGCGTAGCGCAGATACCGATCCAAGGGCGTATATAGTATTTTTTTTTTTTCGTGGGGGTTATTTTTATGCAAAAAAACTTTAAAATACGCATAAAAAATTGTTTTATGTTTATTTTTATTATGTTCGAGCCGAAAAAAAACTCAGTAGGATTGGGGATCAATGCCGTACCCCCTCCCCCACCTCCTCTGGATACAGCCTTGTACCGATCGCATGATTCTCTGCCTTCGGTTGGGAGTGGTGAGTGTGGTTGAGGGCAAGTCATCAGACGCTTTTCATAGTTGTCCCCCAAATTTCTCAAGGTACCCATTTGAACCTAGTCGATTCTGGCTGAGCTCACAGAGTCACGCCATTGAGTCCCGTCCCAAACCTAATAATAAGCGACACAAGGACTCGAACCCCTGCTCCGTAGGACATAGGATTGTAAGTGTAAGCACAGTGCGCCAACCACTCAGCTAGGATGGCTAGAATCAGGAGAAGTTTCCAAAATCTAAAATTCAGGCCTTTGAGATAAATGAATTTTAGCGAGAGATCCCATCTCTTAGGGGATCGCCATCGAGGGGGGGGGGCGGTTGGCACCCTGAGACACTGTTTGGAGACAATTGACCTTACAAAGTTTAAACTTTAAGGTTAAGCTTATAAATAAAAAAGAAAAAAAAATGCTCAGACATAACTTGCAGGCTCTGAACTCGATGTGGCTACTCATATTCTTTTCATAGCTCTGAGCTATTTCTTTTCTAGATTTATTATAGAGTTTCGTAACAATTTTGCTTGCTATAGCTTTTTTGCATTCGAACCTTACTTCTCAGGTGTGAATGCAATAAAAAATCTTTTTCACTTCGTCTGTGTAGATAAAAGAAAATAAAATGTTCGGAAATACCCGAATACCCGGTTATTATTTTATTTTATAATTTAATAATTTTTTTAGATACCTGATGCATTATTTAATTTTAAATAATGCCAAGCTTTTCTAACTTTTATTGGATAAAATGACGCTGGTTTTTTTTCATTTTTTGAAGAAAAATGTATTTTTTTTTAAGAATAAATCGGTACTTGTCTAGAATCCAGAAAACACGCGAGAATAGTATTGCGAAAATCAGATAGGCATTACCCGGTACTTATATGAGACCTTGTATAAACAAAGGATTTCTCACTCCGGGAATTATATTTAAACTTTAGTTTTTTGGGGTTTAGGGGGAATAAAAGGTACCTAGGTTTGGTTAGGTTAGGTTGCGTATTTAATATATGGTAGGCTTTACCCTCCCGCCCCCCTAATGTCCAAATATATATCCCAAATTCGTTTATTAACTATTATATTTTTATCCTGTTTTATTTTATTAGCGTTAACGAAACTCCCACTTCTCGCGTGTTTTCTGGATTCGAGACAAGTACCAACAAGTCCTCTTTGAATACCCATTTTTCCTATTATACCCTATTTGATTCTCAAGATTATAAGAGGTTTCAGTAGTTTTTAAAGTGTGCAATTTTCTCTGTCACAAACAAGAATTCAGTCACCACTGATAAGCAAGTTCTGCGTATTTCCCGAATGAGGAAGAAAGAGTAAAAAATAATTTCAACACGTTTATATTGATACAGTTTATATTACATATTATTTTTATATATTAATATATTTAATATTATATAGTATATATTAATATAATATAAATAGTTTATTATATTATATTAAATAGTTTATATTATATATTAATATAATTTAAACAGAGAAATAATTTCAACACGTTTTGTTTCAGTATTATTGTTTATATTTATATTTTCTTATTCATTTTTTTTCAATCCATTGTTTCGGGTTGTCGTAACCCAATCGGACTGTACAGTACATATAATTATTATCGTCCGTATACCTTGTTTGTATTTTTCAAAATAATCTGGTTCCTTGGAGGAGGCTGATAATTGAGAGTTTGGTTGGGAACTGTAGATTTGGATATATTTTTATATATTTTGTATTTTTTATATATTTCTGGAGTATATTTTTACCGCATCTCAGGTCGCTGCATAATCTTCATCACACAAATAAATGGCCCTTAAAGTACCAAGAACATGGAAATGAAAACAGTTTTTGCCCCCCCCCCAACTCTGAGGTCTTTTCGCACCTAAAAACCGCAATTTTATAAGATTTTTCTGTTGGTAGTTCTAAAATTAAGAAGTTTATTGGATAGTATCGCATTTTCGTCAGTTTTGCAACATTAAACCGGAAAAAAAGCTCATTCGTTAATTTCAACAACCCTTTTCGTCGGGAAAAATTCAAACTTCAAAAATCTGTTGATTGTTCTAAAGACAATCTTCAAAGGAAAGCTATGCCTTCTTAACCTGTTTGGTATCGTATATTTTTAGCTTATTTTTTGCTGATTTTTAACCATGTGTTTCTTTTTCTTCTTTAATTTGGCGCCCTCTATTACCAAAAACTGCATTTCAGCGCATTTTTCATTAATAATTGATTTTCTGAGTAACTTTTTTTAAATATAGTTTTAAAATGAAGTTTTTTTTATAAAATAAAATAAAGATTTTATAAAATAACGTCTTAAAAAACAGTTTTTATAAGTTTAAAAAAAAAAATGATTGTGTAAGTTCCTACTTAACCGACACAAACAATCTGATTTCAATTCCACGGCATTTGGCAATTTAATAATAGTTAAGAAGAAAAAAGTTTTTCGTTTCAGTTTTCCGCTTGTGACGCCTCTGATTCCTACCACTTAGCTTATTTTTTAGCTGTGGTCTTTTAGCTGTGGGACCCTGAAAGGTCCCAGAATACAAATAAGCTTACGTGGGACATTTATAGCGCCTGGTATTTTTCCAGTGTTTGTCAGCTCTTCCGGATTTCGAACATCGATGACTGTTACGTTTTTATTTTCTATTCCAGCTTTTACGTCGTCGAATGTTACCCCACCTGAAATATAAACGTAATCTGTCAAAAATTGCAATCATTATAATCATCACCAGGTTAAATAAATTAAAAATTAATTTTTTACTTACTTGAATTTGATTAATACCTGGAAAACATATTTTATAGAACACAATAAATAACGGTATCGGTTGTTAAATTGATTAACTCTGTAGAACATATCTTAA
The DNA here is from genome assembly GCF_049724085.1 of Artemia sp. Qi Xiang Cuo. NCBI lineage: Eukaryota > Metazoa > Arthropoda > Branchiopoda > Anostraca > Artemiidae > Artemia > Artemia sp. Qi Xiang Cuo. Next base: position 53,261,228 of record NC_142811.1, read on the forward strand.
AATATAAGGGCAATTTACCTTAAAAAGCCCAAAACCTAACTTCTAAGCTTTTCTCAAAGAGAGATTTTTTTCTAAGCTTTCTAAGCTATTTTGAATACTTTCTAAAAAGAATCTATAAAGAAACTTTCTAGGCTATTCTCAAAGTGGGGATTAGCAAAACAATCAATTTTTGATCGTTATGATCTGCATTGTCCTCAGTGGCGTCGTTTGGGGGTGGCAAGGGGGGCAGTTGCCCCCCCCCCAAAAAAAAAAATGAAAAAAAGATTTTTAAATAACCCATGCCCCTTGACTCTCTGGATTTGGAACTTTTTTGCCCCCTCAATAAAAATGCTGGAGCTACGCCCCTGATTGTCCTGTTGATCATTTCTGTGAGCAATACCATTATCTCAGAATTTTGAAAATGATAGATACGACCTTTGGAAGGGAGGTGGGGGCTGTGTGTCAATATTCCCTTAATTTTAAGGGGACATTGAAACTGAATCATTTAATTTGATTTAGTTTAACCTAGTTGTGTGATTTAATTTGACCTGTTTTTTTTTTCATTATTTATCTATTTTGGATTATTTAAATTATTTCATTTTATTTACACTGAGTATATAATTTTAAATGGAAGTTAAATAGGAAAAAAAGTACTTGAACTTCGGTTGAAGACCAAAATACTTAGACAGAATGAATACATATCTATATGCACTTAATTATAATGGGGGAATGATTTTATTTAATTTAGATTAAATATTACTGTTTTTATATATTTAAGTAGAATAATTTAAATTATTGAATTTTATTTAGACTGAACATATAATTTTAAGAGGAAATTAAATTGGACCAAACACGTTGGATTTTAATTATACTATAGATAAGAAATTAAATATTCTGAAGTGCTGATATGGCAATCAGCAATTAATATGAATTTGAATTTTATCCGAAAATGTCGATGGATAGCGGAAAGATCAAATACCGGATAAATAACACAAAGCTTATACCCGTACATGTATATAGGCCCCGCACTTAGGCGGGGGGAGGTAGGGAATGTTGTTTTTTTTGTATCATTTTAGCAAAATCTCCCTTGGGAACTACCTGCTAAAACATTTTTTTTATTTATTTTATCTTTATTTATTTTTTTTATTGTTATTTATTTATTTTTATTTATTTTGTTTTTATCGGCAGAGCTTTATTTGATGGGTTTTATGGTGCCTTCAGGTTAATCCAGTATAAGCCAATATAAAAGACAAGTCTTCATCTTGGATTGAGTCGGCTTTTCTTGGGCTTTTTGTTTTGAAGACATAATTCCATTGAATTGAGGTGAATTTAAGCTATTCTGCACAAACAAATTTTTTTAAATTAAATATTAAAAAATTTAAAATATTGCCCTATTGTTATATTAAAGATTATTTTAAAATGCCACACAACATATTAATTTTGTGTACGTGTTTGTTTTAATCAGTATTCTAGCCAAAACTAACTATATCCAAACCTAACCTTGCCGAATTATTTTTTTTTTGGGGGGGGGGGAGTATGAGTTGGTTGTATGGCTGGGAGAGGAGGGGTGGAAGGAGTAGGGACGGTTGGAGTTGTGTTTGGATGGTGGATATTACCCTGGGGTATTTGGGAGAAGGTGATTTTTTACTTTATTTTTTCAATTAATTTATTAGTTTAGGATGTTTCTAGGAATGTTTATGCAGGTATTCGCTACGCGTTAGCAAAAATTAGTTATTTTTCCCTAGCATAGTGATATGTATTTGTAATATTTTATATTTTAGTTTATTATGTTAAATAAAGTAAAAAGTTAACCAAGGTGAAAAAGTGACAGTTTCAAACATTTTGAGAAAAAAAGCATAAATAAAGCTAAAAACATCTGTAAAATTCCATAAAATCAAGTTTTGCTGATAAGACTGAAGTGAGAACACTTTTTTTACAGTAAAAATTCCAGAAAGAGAGTTTTAGCCTACTACAGTAGTAGTCTGGGTTTTCCCTACCCAGAGGCCCAAAACGTGAAAAAATATGCATTCTGAATCCCCGATTTTCAAATTTTTCTATGGGTTGGGTAAGGAATGTCTTCGGGCCATGAGGAAGGGGATGTAGCCCCAAATAACGCCTTCTTATGGGTATATTTGTAACCATTAAAAACGTAATATAGGAGTTATATTTCTAACTTCACCGGAACAATTTTTCTCAGTAAAACCGCCTCTACCAAATTGATGTCTTAAAAATCCTTAAAAAAATAGCCTTGCTTAAAAATCCTTGAAATATTGGCTATAGTAAGAGTTCTTCGAAAGTTATATATCCTAAAAAGAAATTTTGATATAGCATAGTGATAGTGATTTTATGCTCTTTACGAATATAATAATCATTTTTGTCGGAAATGAATTTTACCCCACCCCTATGTACACCAATTCAGGGTATATATTTGCACATTAGGGGGTGGGGGTAAAGTTTATTTCTTATGTAAATGAGAGGTAATTTTAAACTTTACCCCCCCCCCCCCCCTAATGGGCAAAAATATAACCGTAGTTGTTATATATAGGGGTGGGGTAAAATTCGTTTCTGACAAAAATGATTATAATATTTGAAAAGAGCATAAAAAAAGGCATTGAGTGGTATGCTTACTTTATTCGTAAGTCAATAATATGAACTGCGAAAAATTTACCGAATTTTAAAGGCTAAATTGTTTTCTGCCATTTGAAGGCTGAAGATAATTATAAAAAGGACTTAATAATAATTGACTTTTGGCTCAAAAGCACAGCAGTTATAGTATTATTTCTTCTTCGTTTTCTCTCTTTTTGTTTACCTGGACTGAATCTGGGGGAAAGGCGACCTCTTAAAAAGGTCATCCATTTAAATTTTGCCTGCATTCCGTTTTCTTTCAGTTGATAATAGCAATACGCCTAGAATATTTTCCATACATAAATAAACAAATAAAATATTGATAAAATTAGAAGATAGTGTATAGAAAATTAGAAATATTGATAATGAATACTTACTATTTTGTTGGCCCATTTTATCCCTTTTCTTGCTTTTATTTAGAGTGTTACCTGTAAAATATATAAAACTAGAATAAGTAAGATTTATGTTTCCTAAGACTTGCGCGCATGGCCATAGGCTACTACTCTGCTCCGGAGTCTGTTAATCAACCGCATAGAATTTGGCCTACATTTAGCAATTACGGCATTTGCAAAGTTACATCTTCAAAGTTGATTGGCCGATTATGCTGTTATGGACATAATTGATAAGTGTGTACACGGGGATTCATTTGATTGGGACAACTTAAAAAAGAGAAGAAAAGTCATATGAAGAAATATGGGAAAGATCTGATAAATATTTTGGTACTTGTATGATGTACCCCCTACCGCTAAATAAGTGTAGTTAGGTCAATCCTAATAAAATATCCCTAAGTATGATAAAAATCTAATACTTTAGACACAAATTTGGGCTATATATTTGCACATTAGGGGGGGGGGGGGGTGGGGGTAAAGTACAGCGTTGCTGCATTCAAAATGTGTTAGCTACGATTATTCTGCATATCGTGAAGTAAGAATGGTTTTCTGACTTCACAGTGTCCAAATACTTTACCCCACTCCCCCTAATATGCAAATATATAGTCCAAATTATATATTTCCCATCTATTATGTCACTTCTCTTTGTCTTTTCTCACGCTAAGTTGAAAGAAACCGGTTTACAGTGCGTCAATGCATGAACAACTTGAGCTGTAGGGGATATATCATACAAGTACCAATATTTTTATTTGGGAGGAGTGAGGACACGAGGCTTAAAGTCCCTCTGTGAACCTGTGATTTGACAATCGTACTTAGCGTTAAGACACCCAGTCTATAACAGACCCACCGTTTAATTTGTGTTGGATGAGGGATACAGATCCAACAATCGTATGGAGGGGCTAAAGAAGCTATATGTGCACGTCAAAGAAATTTATCTTCTTGTATAAATTTTATCTAAAAACCTGGAGGTTCAGCCATATACTCAATAATCTTCACCATAAGAATATATTTATTCAAAATTGGCAGCTATCAGAAAGTGCGTTTTTGGTCATTTTTTTCTTTTGTTCTAGGGGGCTGTATATGTTGAAGTTTAAATAAAAAGGGCAGAAGTATTCCAAAAGGGGTTAATCGACATCTTGTATAAAGGCTTATGTTCTGTATTGTGTTGCTTTCGAAAAACGCTTGTGATAATATTGTTTAAATGACAAATATCAAACAGACCTCTGAGGACGGACGGCTACAACAATCAATATCAATAAATTCAACTAAATGAATTTTAAAAAATGAATAAATATAATAATAATAATAAATAAAATGAATATCAAGAATCGATCTCTCTTGTCAAAAAAAATATACAATAATAATTAATATAGTAAATATAAAAATCAACCTCTCTCGTCAAAAAAAAAAAAAACAAAAAAAAAAACACACAAACTATGGTTCCTCATCCTCATTAGTCAGAAATGAAGCGATTGGCATAACAGATCGATTATAATAGCTGTATAAGTAGTTTTACAAGTCGGGTTCGTTTACAAATTCGGGAAAATCTTGGCTTTTGCCCTCTTGATGACAAATTGAAATGGGTTTCTAAAACTTAGGCTTAAAAAAATAACAATAAAAGATGAACTAAACAGTAAGTTTTTTTCAGCTTCCATTCTCCTGTAAAATTTAAATCGCGTAACATACCACCTTTTAATTTGACGCAGCTTCTCTGCAGATCACTCCGATACTTGGGGTTTTCAGCCGAGATCTATTTTTGTTCTTCACTATTTGGGTTTCTTGTTTGTTTTTGTTTTTTTAATATATTTTGTTTTTTAAAATATGTTTTTTTCCTTGTCTCCTCTTCCTGTTTTCTGGTAAATTGTAGTTTTGAAAAACATATTTTTGGGTAAATATCACCGTAAGTATAATAAAAAAGACACTGATACTTTAAAGGCCTAAAAAAGCATAATGTTAGGAATTCTTGGTTTTCAGGTACGAATAGATCCAAGTTGTCCTTACAGGGGTGCCAATAGGGGGAGCAGGGGATTAATTACCCCTTAGTCTTGGAAAAATATAATCAGGATATTTTCATTCAGAAAACAAAGAAAAAACAGGCATGAATGTCCCCTAGATTATGAAAAATACTTCTTGTGCATCTTCATAAAAAAAGAAAAAAATCCGCGTCCTTCCCTCGACATTTTAGTGAAGTCCTTAACAAGCATGATTTTAGAAAGTCACTGATTTCAGGTATGAATAGACCCAAAATGGGTCCAGGGATAAAAAGAGTTTTATTTCTATGTCCTTACAGGGAGAGTAAGGAATTACCCCCTAGATTTAGATTAATACATGTTTGGTAATTCCATTAAGAAAAAAATAGACAGAAGTGCCCCCTCGATTTTGATTATTTTTTTTTAAGAAAACAATCCGTGTCCTTTTCTGACGTTTTGTGTGAATTGGCGTCCTGAGTCCTTTGTACTATAGAAGATTGAAAAAAAGTTTCTTCAACTGAAAGAAAGGAGCAACATTAAAACTTAGAACGAACAGAAATTATTACGTATATGAGAGGGGTTGCCCCTCCTCAATACCTTGCTCTTTATGCTAATGTCTTTTAATACTTTTAAAAAGCTTCTTATTCTAACTAAACGGCCCTGGTGTTTCAGGAGTCGCTTTTAAAGAACTGGGGGAAAAAGTCAAATTTTATGAATACCTGTGGATGCATGTAATCACGGTGAATACATGTAAAATTTTGAAAAATAATATTTGACTATCACAGAAGAAATCTTGATTTTAGAAATGCTTAGGTGGGGCATGACTCCCCCCATTGAGTCATGAGTCATGAGTCACTCAGACCATTTGTACTACCATTTGTTTTTTTTGTGGTTACTTGATATAGAATAAGGGACTTATTTCCTTTGCCTCCTAGCAGAATAAGTTACGAATCAGTTCGAGTCTCTATGAGTAATCTATGAGGCTATGAAAGGGCTCGATATGTAAAATTTTTAGGATAACATAAATTTTTAGCTATAAACATACCCATATTGTGTTAAATACACGCTGATCACAAACAAAGAAAAATTACTGAATATGAATATTTCACTTTCAAAGAATTGATAAAAACCATTTCCGCCTGATAAGATTTTTATCAGAGTTTTGCACTTACGTGGATTAGTGTTTTTTTATTTCTTATAAAGGTCATGTTACTGTTTAAACAATTTCTCTGTAATCATTGAAGTATTTTTCGAACGGGAAAATACGTCCTGGCAGACACTAGTGGTGGTAACACAGCGACCCAAACCCGAATAACAGTCCATATCCAGAGGCCTAATTTTTTATGGGACAGGGGGGCAACTGCCCTTCCCAGACCTGTTTGTCCCCCAGACCCCGGTTTGAACTCCCTACACCCCCCTCCCCAGACCCCAGTGTGCCCCACAGCTGAAATTTAGTTTCTTCAAAAATCGGGTGAAAAAGTAAAATAAGCCTGCATAGTTCAAGCATCCACAGGATCGAGTCAGTTTTCTTTAGTATATATTTTTTTTATATATTTATATATTTTTTTATATATTTTTTTAGTATATACTTTAATATATATTTAGTATTATTTTTTCTTTAGTATATTTACCTTTTTGGTACTATATGGCTCATTTTTTTAGTTATCACTGTCATTTCCACTTGATTTATGAAAAATCGCTCCAACTTTGCCCCCCCCCCAAAAAAAAAAATCTTGATGAAAGTACGCCACTGCCCATATCCACATAAGAAATGGTTATATTATTCTCCTTTATTATCAAAACATATAGTGACGAAGCTGTCAGTATTTAGGTTATTTAACATTTTCTTGCATTTACTGTTCTTCTTAGCCGTGAAGGCGTAATCCAAGAAATTTTTAAGGTTTGATTCTGATAATTTCGCTATTTTAGTTACCATCTTAAGTCTATTTCTAATTTACCCCAATTAATCCTGGAATTCAGTGCCGAATTCAAGTGACAATCTTTATTTTTTTAATTGAATTAGAGAAAACAAAGTTTTGCTAATAGAAGTAAAGAATGAAGCTAAAACTTAAAACGAACAATAGATATTGCTTCACATGCTACATATAGCGGCAAAATTAGTTTAAGTCAACTGACTGAAAATTAGCGTTAAGTCAACTGACTGAAAATTTAATCAAACAGTAATTAAGGAGCGACCCGGCTCAATAGTAACCGAAACTATAAAAAACGAAATTTTGATAGCAATAGATACATCAAAAGAATCAGATTTTAATTCTGATTTTAAATATATAAGTTTCATCAAGTTTAGTCTTAACCATCAAAAGTTACGCGCCTGAGAAAATTTGCCTGATTTTCGAAAAAAGGGGAAAACATACCCTAAAAGTTATAGAACCTCAATGAAAATCACACCATCAGATTCAGCGTATCAGACAACCCTACCGTAGAGGTTTTAAGCTTTTATCTGCAAAAATGTGGAATTTTGTATTTTTTGCCAGAAGAAAGATCACGGATCCGTGTTTTTTTTTTTTTTTTTTTTTTTTTTTTTTTTTTTTTTTTTCAGAGGTGATCGTATCGACCCAGTGGTCTTAGAATATCGTAGGAGGGCTCATTCGAACGGAAATTAAAAGGTCTAGACTCTTTCTCACAACGCTATTTTTTAAAACAATAAGAAACTTTAGCGTAAAGAGCGAGGCGTTGAGAAGGGGACAGCCCCTTTCATATACGGAATAATTTCTGTTCGTTTTAAGTTTTAATGTTGTTCCTTACTTTTAGTTAAAAAAACTTGTTTTTTTTTATTTAATGAAAAGACAAAAGATAATTGTCTTTCAAGTGACATGATGCCGGTAACTTTTAGTATATAATTAATTAAAAAAACTTTTCCCAAAAAATAAGTTTTTCAAAAAAAAAGAACTCCATTAAACAAAAAATGAGCAAAAATAAAATCAAATAATCTACCAAGCGTGAAACTACCACAAATCTGCATCGATAAATAAAGGAAACCCAAAACGAACAGAAATTAGAATAATTAACCGATTCAAACTCAAAACGAGAGATATTAACATAAGTTTGTCACAAAACCCCTATGCCGTCCCAAGGCCAGAACCTAATTTACAATTTACTTAAAAAATATAAATGTTTATAATTTTATAGCTTTAATAAATCAAATAACATTAACATTTTGATTACTAACTATCAGTATATGTATATTAAACTGACAATGCACATTCATTTGTATTTTATATAACAACCCTTGCACTGAGGGATCTGAGGGGGCTTTCATCCTAAAAGACCTAATGTCCTGAAATTTCAACTACGTTGAACAAAATGGATATCTCAAAATTTTCATTGGATGTGTTTGAGAAAATAGTGGGCGTGAGAGGGGCGTTAGTCGCCCTCCAATCACTTTCAACTATTAACAAAGGCACTAGCCATTTCAAGTTCCAGTTGAATGAGCCCTTTTGAAGTTTCTACGCTTTCAATAAAAACTTTATACGCCCCCAGGACATAACTTACAACCCTTGCCCTAAGGGCTGTGGGGGGGGAGGGGGTGTCATCCTTAAAGGCCTAATTTCTAAAACTTTCAACTGCGTTGAATAAAATGACTATCTAAAATATTGATTGGATGTGTTTGGAGAAAAGGTGGGCGTGAGAGAAAAGGTGGGCGTGGTTAGTTTCCTTTAAATCACTTTTGACTATTAAAATGGGCACTAGCCCTTTGAATTTCCAATCGAATGAGCCCTTTTTCAAGTTTCTACGACAAAGATTTCAATAAAGACCTTGTGTGCCCCCAGGGTATTATTTATGCCTCTTGCCCTGAAGACTATAGGGGGGAGTGTTCTGCTTAAAGATATACCTTCCTGAACTTTAAACTACGTAAATTAAAATGACTATCGCGAAATCTTTATTGGATGTCTTTGAGAAAATGGTGAGAGTGGAAGGGGTCTTAGTTACTATACAATTACTTTCGACTATTAAAAAGGGCACTAGCCATTTCAATTTCCAATCAAATGAGCCCTTTTTGAAGTTTCTACGACAACGCGTTATATAAAACCTTATATGCCCCCTGGGCATAATTTACAACCCTTGCCCTGAGGGCTGTTTTTTTTTTTTTTTTTTTTTTTTTTTTTTTTTTTTTTTTTTTTTTTTCACCTCCTCTCCTCTCGGTGACTTTCAAATTTTCTTTAAAAATATCTCATAATTTAAATAATGTCACCTACTCTTTTCTTAATAAACAACTTCTTCAAAAATTTCAAAATATTAAAATTATATAAAATTGAGCATTCCAAAATATGTCAGGTTATAAAAATAGAGGTATGCTACATTTCAATTTTCATATACCTTTTAGGTTCATCCGATATCTCAGGCTGCCCTTCCCCCTTAGGGCACCCCTTCCATCGTGACCTTAAATTACACTTTTCAAATCCTTTTTCATCAACCTCTATTTCCCCCGATATATAATTTACTTTTACCCCCCATCCCCCACAATAACAATATCTATAAAAAAAAAAGTAAGAAAGAAATGAAAAACTCTACCTTTACAGAAAAAATACTAATAGGTAGAATGTCTCAATCTCCCTTCACTTCATTTTATTTAACTTTATTAATCATCATAACTTTCTCTTTTGGCTGCTCAGTTCTCTTTAAACTTTATCATTATCTTGCTTTTAATATTTCTCAATCCTCTTTCAAAATTTATGTGTATCCCAATTATAGTAATTATTCATTTATCATTCTTTTATTTCTTTTTTAAATAACAATATTTCAATTTCTAATCAAAATTTTTTAAAAAAACTTTTTCTTTTTTTCTTTTTTTTCTTCTTTCCCTTTTCTTTCTCTTTTTTTTCTTTTTTTCGTTGTTTTTTTCCCTTCCCTCTCTTTTCTCCTTTTCTCTTTTCTTTCTTTTCTTTTTTTTTACTCTCTTCTATACACCTTCACTTTTTCCTTTCTTTTTGCCTTTCCTTATATTTACTAGCCTATCCCACTGAACTCTTACCTTTTTCATTACCTCTGTTGGGTTCTTATCTTTCATTTTCGCTTTCCAAACATAATAGCTGAAATGTGTGAAAATGTATGTCAAATCTTCGTGTTTTTTCGTTTGATTGGTTTCCATGCATAATTTTAATTCTACAATCTTTTCTGCGTTGACCAGTTCCTCATTTTCTTGTATTTCACTACTTAACAGTTGTTTCAATTCTTCTAATTCTGTTTTTACGCTTGTGCAAGTGTTTCAATTTGATTTCCACACCTTCCGCACATTCCATTCGACTTGGTGGGGTCTATCCTATGTTTTCTCTCTTCAGTTGGCAGTATTTTGTGAACTTGGAAAAACGCATGCTCTTTAACCTTCGGCGGTAAGAAACTAGAGTGTATCAGGTCGAAAATTTTTTTCAGTTTTTCATCGTCAAGATCACTCGTCTCTAGAATTTTCGCTGGAGGTAGGTTTTCCTGCGAAATGAATCATTGTTTCATATCCGTTTTGTTGATTTTTTTGCTATCAGGGTCTGCGATCCTCTTTTCCAGTAATTCTTTAACAGTTCCGAAATATTTTTTTTTTACCGAATTTGGGCAGTCACTCCTTTCATTTCTTGCCCATGCGTTATACCAATTTTTCATAGGGTTTGTTTCTTCAAAATGGATTTCTTCGATTATTGTTTTCATGTGAAGTTATTTTATCTTGGCTTCTGTGTTAATTATTTGTAGGCCTCTTTGGCTTTTCATTAGAAACGTATCTGTCAGTTTAAGCTTTGGAGAGGGTTTTCCGTATCAGATGAACTGATATATCATTGATTTTATTTTCTTCTGGATGCCTTTTGTGGGGTTTGATACTGAAGCTAAACACCATATCACTGGACAACAGTAAGTATTAATGTATTGAGCTTTTTGAAATATTGTGAAAGCTCTTCCATAGCCGTAAGCAAGTGCCGATTGAAACTTTTGCAATGTTTTAGGCCAGTTTACTTTTTCAGTCTCTTTCCATGTTTTTCTCCATTGAATACCTAAAACCTTTATTTCATCTTTCCTTTCTATCCCGCCAATAAACTGAGGTTCTCCTTCGCTTAAACACAGGACTTCGCATTTTTCTTTGTTTAATTCTAGTTTGAACACATCGCAGTACTTAGTTATACAATGCAGAGCTCGTAAATAATCCATGTATGTTTCCGTGAAAGTCGTGAGGTTGTCGACAAATCCTTCTAGCTTTTGTTGGGTTCCTCCTATCTCGATTCCGTGTATCTCTTGCTCCAAATATCGCAACAAAGGGTCAATATATATTTCGAACAATAAAGAGCCTAATGGGCATCCCTGTCTCACTCCTCTCTCTGCTTCAAAGATATTACTTTCCATATTATCTATTACAATGGCTTGTTGTATTTTCTCTAAGGTTTTTTTATCCTTTCGAAAACTCTTTACAGAAATCGTACGCCACTAGTATAATAAGTAGGATTGTTCTTCTTATTTTGTCAAGTGCTTTTCGAATGTAAAAGATTGTTATTCTGCATTTCCCTTTTTTCTTCTTTTTTTCTATCACGTGGATTACGTTTCGTATGGCTCTTAGAACATCAGCTGTTTTCCGTCCATCTAATCCTCCCTTTTGTCGCTTACTTAGCACCTTAGCAAATAACTTTTTTGGTAGTTTGAAAGAACTTTGCTGAGGATCCGATAGTCGAAGTTTTTTGAATTTAAAGGTCTCCAGTTCTTCAGTTCTTCAAGATTTCCTGACTTTGGTAGGAGCTTCATTGTTCCAATGCAGCTAATTTTTTCTTCAGGGCTATTTAGCATCTCGTTGAACATTTCAGACAGAATCAGGGCTATTTCATTTGCATGATGCTTATAAAATTCGTCAGGCATACCGTCTCTGCCCAGTGATTTGTTGTTTCCCGTTTCCGTTAATGCTTTTTTTTATTTCTTCTGCAGTTATTTCGCGTATTAGTATTTCATTCTGTTCATCAGTTACTTTTGTTATAGTGATTTCCTCAATAAATTCTCGGACCTTCTTTTGCTCGTCTTCGGTTTCTTCTTTTTCTTTCTTGAACACATTTTGGTAATAATCTCTTGCTTCGTTTAATATATCATTTTCGTTTTCAAGGACTTCCCCTTCTTGATTTATTATTCTTCTCATTTGTTGTTGGCTTATTTTATCTTCTCGCGGCATATGAGAGTTGTTGTTAACTGTTCGTTTTGAATATGTTCATCTATTTTAGTTCTTATTTTTATTGCTTCTGCCCGCTTATGCTCAACCTCTCTTATCTCTGCTAGAGCCTCAAAATATTCCTTGTTTGAGTTTTTCCCTGCATTTATCACTTCTTTTAGCTGGTAAACTACTTTATAAAGAAAGCTGGCGTGTTTCTCTTCTAACCTTGCTGTATCCCGAAAGATTTGTTGGGCCATTTTTGTAATCGCTGGCCTGGCTACCTTTTCCCAATGTCTCGGAAGGCTTCTTTTCTTGACTGTTTTTAGTACATTTAATATATCTTCTGTTGCGTTTGTAAAATCTTTGTTTCTTATTACTTCAGTATTCATCTTTCATGACAAATTTCTACAAGAATATTTTTTTCTCTCGTTGTTTTTTAATGTGCCCTTCACAGCTTGATGGTCGGAAAACGGTGCAATTTTGTTCTCGATTTTGTCTATTTGTGGAAGGATCTCACTTGAAGTGTATATGCGGTCGAGTCTAGATCCTTCTCCGTAAGCCGTCCAGCTTATCTTAATGAAACTCCTCGTATTCACTTTTTCTTTCCAAACGTCTAGAAAGCCTGCATCACGCACGAATCGTTTCAGTGACGAGCAAATATTGTCACTTTGTGCTATAGCATCTTGCTTGTCTGTTATGCAGTTAAAATCTCCAAGGAAAACTGTATTTTCATGATCTTTAGGTATATATGGGGCTATTTTTTCTTCGAAGAATACTTCTCGTGATTTTTTGTTTTGCGACGCAGATGGAGCATATATGTTGACAAATTTACACCCACCTATCTCACACCTAATTATTCTCCCGTCTGTATCGGTTCGAACTTCTTTTACTTTGAGGTTTTCCTTATATACTATCGCCATGCTTCCTCCACCCGCATTGCAATTCGTAAAATACTTATATTCAGGTTCTAAACCTTTTAATTCGCTCGTGTCGTTCTCTTGTATAAATGCTAAGTCTATTCTTTCTTTTAGTATATACCCTTTTAGTATTACTTGTCTACTTTTTTGCTTTATTCCATTTACGTTCAAAGTTGCGAATTTTTTGGAAGCTCTTGCTGACTTATCACCATGTCTTCTGCATTTTCTCTAGTTCTTGCTTTCTTGGCTTCTAATCCTTCTACCGACGAGAAAGACGTCTCAGCGTAATCGATTAGTTCCAAAGCCTGGCTTGCCGAAGGGCTGTTGCTGCTCTGTACGATTTCTTTGACACTATCGATCATACCTTCGATGCTTTCAAGTCGGCTCGAAAGTTCAGCTTGACCTGTCAGTGACCCTGTTCTTTGCGATCTTTTGTTCCTTTTCATACGCCTAGTGAGTACTCCTGGCAGTGAGTTACTCCTGCTGCGGGTCTCTTCGAACTCTTCATCTTCGCTATCAGTATCTTGTCCTTTTTTCTCCAGTTTTTTTTTCTTTCTAGCTCCTCCTTGTATTCACGAGTCGTTTTCCGCTTTTACGATCTTGCGCGTTGCGGTTTCATTTTGTCCATTTCGCGATCTATTTTTTATTACTGATTATTATGCGTATTTGTCTTCTCCTGTCCAGTTTCTTTTTCTTTGGGTCTCAGGTTGGCTTGGTTTTCAGGTTCTTTTTCTGGCCGAACGTTGCTTTAGCTACTAACGGCATTAGGGCCACTTGGTTCGGATCTTATGTTTCTTTGCGACCTCTGTGAGGAAAAAGGACACTGAGCTGCTAAATGTCCTGTTTCATCACATATAATGCAAGTTTTGATTTGGTCATCGTACCATCTCCGCATTCTCATTCCATTTACGAAAATGAAAGAAGGGATGTTCTTATCTACTCTCATGCTTGCTATTGCTCTTGTTTTGGCTGTTTCGAGATATCCGTCACCAGAGTAATACTCACGTTTGCTTGAGAAAACCCTACCATACCTTTCCAATGTCTCATGGACATCTAACAACTCCATTTCTAGCGGCATTCTTTGTATTTTCACAAAAGGGGTTTTATTTCGCAACTTTCGACGCATACAACTCTTTCATCAAATGATAACATCCTTTCTTCAGTTTTAGCGAGGAAGTCTTGGAGCTCGTTGCTAGTGCTGAACTTCACATACATAGTTTTTCTATATCGCAGCCCTGATCCGTCTATACGTATCAGGTTCTTTTTTTCGACTCCATAATGTTTCAGCCATCTGTGTACTTCTACCTCTAAAGGTACATCTCCATCCGGGAAAGCCACAAAGCTCAGAAACGCAGTGTTTGTTCGTACATACCTTGCTGGTACCCCTCCTGGTTGTTGCGTCATTCTTTTCGCTTTTTTTACCTTTTCAAATAATACCAATAACTTATTTTATTTTTTTTTTTTTCCCTTACCAACTATTCTAATTCAACAAAAAAATAAATAAACCCTCTACAAAAACAAAATTAACAAAAAAACACTTTTTTTTATCCTTTTTTTCTTCTTAATTTACTACTCTACCAACTCTAACTCCTATCTCGGGAAACACGCCGATTTTAACCTTTTTTCGCGCCCGAAAACCAAACTCACAAACACGAATGGCAACGCTGCGCGGCCAATAATCACGCAATCAGCGCGTGTACATCCAATAGACACACCGGATTCCTAAAATACGGCACTTCTTAACGGGAAAAAAATATTCACTTACTTGGAAAATCACAATTATAAATCTGGTTTCAATTTTATCCCAAAAAAACACCAAAATCTTATTCAAAACTAGTGATATGACAATATATATTTTCCTTAGTTATTTCACCCAGGGTTGCCAGTTTTCTCTTGCCCTGAGGGCTGTGGGGGGGGGGGGTTGTTATCCTGAAAGACCTAATTTCCAGAACTTAAAACTACGTTGAATAAAATGGCTATCTCAAAGTTTTGGACTCGTTTTCATATAAGAGCCTGCAAGCGATTTCCGGTCCTAGCAGTTGCAGAAAGACAGTGGCTATCGAATTTTGTAGCCCAAGCTCAAGCTAAGAAACCTGCAAAATTTCGCCCCCCTCAGACTTTATTAAGCAGGCACACTAGTGTCTCTTTACAGAGGCGACCCACCACAATGTGAAGCGATTTCAGGTCCTAGAGGCCGCAGAGAGATGGCGGTGATTGCATTTTGTAGCCCAAGCTCAAACTAAGAAACGTGCAAAATTTCATCCTCCTCCGACTTTGTCTTCATGGGGTAAACTGGGCCGGAAGTTTCGACCCTCCCACCACAGCCCCCCTTTGACGTTGTCCGATTGGGTTGAAATTTAGAATTTAAGCTTTACTAGGGCCCGGGAGCTTGTCCTCGAAATTTCAGCTCAATCCGATCACTCCTTCCCTGTTTTCAAAAAAACAAATATAGCCACTTAAAATTCATTTCTCTTTTTTTTTGTTATCCACGCCTACAGGCCACAGTTGGCAACTGATCCGGGTGAATGAGGACTCATTCGAAGCAGAAATTGACCTGTGAAGGTCTTTTGATATTTTCAGACCGAAAAAATTATCCTCCGAATTTACATTTACGAAAAACCTCGTTTTCCTATAATAGCCCATGTTAATTTTTCCCGCCACAACCCCCCTGTAACGTTGTCTGATCGGGCTGAAATTAGAGGATAAGCTTTCCTGGGGCTTGGAAGCTTATCCTCGAAATTTCAGCTCAATTCTGATCACTCCTTCCCTGTTTTCCAAAAACCGAATATCAAGTTTTGTGGGAATTTGCTTTGCGAAAATAGATTCCATTTACTAAAAAACAATTACAATTGTGTCTCATTAGTCCAGCGGTTGATACTTCAGTCTTTCAGGCGGAAAACCCGGGTTCGATTCACTGTCAGAGCAAATTTTTTACATACTGAATTTAAAGTTTAAAAAGAAACTCGGTTTCTATTTAAATTATTTGAAAAAAACATGTTTTCTAAAGAGTTAAAGAGGCTGAGTTACAAGGTCGACCCTTAAAACGTACAGGAATTAGGATGCACAGTTGGGGAGCTGTTAAAGAGGCTGAGTCACAAGTTCGAACTTTAAAACGTACAGGGATTAGGAGGCACCCTGTACGAAGTGATTTGAGTATTCAAGAATTAAAAGCCTTAACACAAGAATGTTCAAGAGCGGGGGGTTTGGGGGGCGGCAGCCCCCATCTTTAACTCCTGACACGATCAGCTAACAGTTAGTCAAGCAATAATAATTAATAAACTGTACAAAAACGTGCAGAAATTATTTGAAAAAAACTACGTTTTCTAAAGAGTTAAAGAGGCTGAGTTACAAGGTCAAACCTTAAAACGTACAGGGATTAGGAGGCACAGTTGGGGGGCTGCCGCCCCAAACCCCGCTTTCGCAGCCTTTAAATAAAAAAAAAAGTTTTTTAAACTGAAAGTACGGAGCGACATTAAATCTTAAAACGAACAGAAATTATTCTGTATATGAAAGAGGCTGTGCCCTCCTCAACGCCTCGCTCTTTACGCTAAAGTTTTTTATTGTTTTAAAAAATAAAGTTGTGAGACAGAGTCAAACTTTAGCGTAAAGAGCGAGGCGTTGAGGAGGGCACAGCCTCTTTCATATACAGAATAATTTCTGTTCGTTTTAAGATTTAATGTCGCTCCTTACTTTCAGTTTAAAAAACTTTTTTATTATTTAAAGGCTGCGAAAGCGGGGGTTTTGGGGGTGGCAGCCCCCCAACTGTGCCTCCTAATCCCTGTACGTTTTAAGGTTCGACCTTGTAACTCAGCCTCCTTAACTCTTTAGAAAACGTAGTTTTTTTCAAGTAATTTGGGGAAAACGTGGGCGTGAGAGGCGGGATAGTTGCCCTCTAATCACTTTCGACTATTAAAAAGGGCACTAGCCCTTTGAATTTCCAATCGAATGAGCCTTTTTTAAAGTTTCTACGACAACGCCTTCTATAAAAACCTTTTATGCTCCCAGGGCATAACTTATGACCCTTGCCCTGAAGACTGTGGGGGGAGTGCCCTGCTCAAAGGTATAATTTCCTTAACTTTGAACTGCGTGGAACAAAATGGCTTTCTCAAAATCTTTATTGGATGTGTTTGTGGAAATGGTGGACCTGGAAGGGTGGAGTTACTATACAATTACTTTCGATTATTAAAAAGGGCACTAGCCATTTCAATTTCCAATCGAAATGCCCTTTTTGAAGTTTCTACGACAACGCGTTATATAAAACCTTATATGCCCCCTGGGCATAATTTACAACCCTTTCCATGAGGGCTGTGGGGGTTGTCATCCTCAAAGACCTAATTTCCAGAACTTAAAACTACATTTAATAAAATTGCTATCTCAAAGTTTTGATTAGATCTGTTTGGGGAAAAGGTGGGCGTGAGAGGTGGGATAGTTACCCTCTAATCACTTTCGACTATTAAAAAAAGCACTAGCCCTTTGAATTTCCAATCGAATGAGCCTTTTTTAAAGTTTCTACGACAACGCCTTCTATAAAAAACCTTGCCCTAAGGGCTGTGGGGGACTGTCCTCAAAAACATAATTTTAATCTGGAAATCAACTACATTGAACTAAATGGCTATCTCAAAATTTTGATTGGATCTGTTCGGGAAATGGAGGGCGTGGAAGGGGTGTTAGTCACCTTCCAATCACTTTCGACTATTAAAAAGGGCACAAGCCACTCCAATTTCCAATTTAATGAGCGCTTTTCGAAGTTTTTACGACAACTTCTTCTATGCGAAGTGCCCTGCTCTAAAGGAAAAAACTAATAAATAATACATTGTGCCAACATCGTTCTTATATGCCCCCAGGGCATAACTTAAAACCCTTGCCCTGAGGGTTGTGGGGGAGTGTCCTCCTCTTTACATAGTCCCCGTTTCTTGTCTCGTTCTCGAGTGTCCCCGTTCTTTACTTAGGCAGCGCGATTTATACAACAACTTTCTATATAAAGATTATATGCCCCCAGGGTATAACTTACAACCCTTGCACTGAGAGCTCTGAGGGGGTTATCATCCTAAAAGACCTAATTTCCAGAACGTTCAACTACGTTGAACAAAATGGATATCTCAAAATTTTGATTGGATGTGTTTTGGAAAATGGTGGGCTTGAGAGGGGCGTTAGTCGCTATCAAATCACTTTCAACTATTAAAAAAGGCACTAGCCCTTTCAATTTCCAATTGAATGAGCCCTTTTGAAGTTTCTACGACAAAGCTTTCAATAAAAACTTTATATGCCCTAGGGCATAACTTACAACCCTTGCCCTGGGGGCTGTAGGCGGAGGGGTTGTCATCCGGACATACATACTTTCCAAAACTGTTAACTACGTTTAATAAAATTGCTATCTTGAGATTTTGATTTAATGTGTTTTGGGAAAAGGTGGGTGTGAGAGGGGGATTAGTTGCCCTCAAATCACTTTCGAATATTGAAAAGGGTACTATCCCTTTGAATTTCAAATCGAATGAGCCCTTTTTCATTACGACAAAGATTTCAATAAACAACCTTATATGCCCCTAGGGCATAACTTATAATCCTTGCCCTGAGGGTTTTGGGGGAGTGTCCTCCTCAAAAGTACCTTTCATATCTGTAAATAAACTAAGCGGAACAAATTGGCTTTATAAAATTTTTGATTGGTTGTGTTTGGGGTATGGATGGGCGTGGGTGGGGGGGCTAGTTGCCCTCCAATCACTTTCGACTGTTAAAAAGGGCACTAGCCCTTTGAATTTGCAATCGAATGAGCCTTTTTTTGAAGTTTGTACGACAACGTCTTCTATAAAAAACCTTATATGCCCCCAGGCCATAACTTAAAACCCTTGCCCTGAGGGTTTTTGGGGGAGTGTCCTCCTCAAAAACATATTTTCTATCTGGAACTCAACTACGCTGAACAAAATGGCTATCTCAAAATTTTGATTGGATGTGTTTGGGGGAATAATGGGCGTGAGGGGCTAGTTGCCCTCCAATCCCTTTCGACTATTAAGAGCGGTTCTAGCCCTTCGAATGTCCAATCCAATGAGCCTTTTTTGAAGTTTCTACGACAAAGCCTTCTATAAAAACCTTATATGCCCCCAGGCCATAACTTAAAACTTGCCCTGAGGGTTTTGGGGGAGTGTCCTTCTCAAAAACATAGTTTCTATCTGAAAATTAACTACGCTGAACAAAATGGCTATCTCAAAATTTTATTGGATGTGTTTGGGGGAATGATAGGCGTGGGGGGGGGCTAGTTACCCTCCAATCACTTTCGACTATTAAAAAGGGCACTATCCACTCCAATTTCCAATCGAATCAGCCCTTTTCAAAGTTTCTACGGCAACTCCTTCGATACGAAGTGCCCGACTGAAGAAGAAGAAGAAAAAAAAAACACATTGTGCCCACATCTTTCTTTACTGAGGCAGCGCTAGCGCGCTGCCTATGATTTGAATTCTCTAAAAATTCAAGTTTTTTCTAGTCTATTCAAGAATTCTCTAAAGTTTTCAGTAAAGCGCTAGTTCTTTCAGTAAGTACCAAGTGACAAAAATAGTTTTTGCTGCGGTATGATCTCTTTCTTGCTTAAAAAGCGGACTATATTGCAGTTCCCCTTTAAGCGAGCCCTCTTCGTACATTCAACAACCACTGGTTTAATACAATCGCTTCGTCAAGCGAACAAAAACGGAAAACAGACGGGTCATTGCTACCGATGCAACTATCCATGGAGATATGTGCTTGTTCTTGTTACTCACGGCGGGGAACTGCAAGTCTCCGGTGTTGCTTATTAAGGACTGTGGTTCCGTCTTTACTAGGTTTGAGCTACTGCTGCAACCATGATTTTAAGAAAAATGATATTATATTTTGTATATCTTCCTTAAGAATTTCTCCTACCGTCAAATTGCTTTTCGTGCAATAAAACAAAACCTCTAAAACCATATAAATCCTTAGCTTGTCTCCTAGAATATGTCTCCAAGTGTCATGTTGCTATTAGTGTGCACAAACTAAGCCTTTAAAACCTTACAGATCCTTGTTATTTCTTGTATATGTCTCCAAGTGTCATATTGCTATTAGTATGCACAAACTAAGCCTTTAAAACCTTACAGATCCTTGTTATTTCTTGTATATGTCTCCAAGTGTCATATTGCTATTAGTATGCACAAACTAAGCCTTTAAAACCTTACAGATCCTTGTTATTTCTTTTATATGTCTCCAAGCGCCATATTATTATTATTATTATTTATTTCTAACCCACACTGTGCAGAGGTACAATACGTGGAGTATCACGAGGAAAAACACATAAAATGCAAAACAAATCAATATATAAATCAAAGATTACCAGTTACAGTGTAACACATAATAATTTAAAAGAAACTAAAACAAAAAAGAAATAGCATGAAAGTAGGGGGAAAAGAGGAAGAGAGAAAAACTGACAACTTGCATAGTCTAATAAGCAGTGATATACAGAAATATGGACACAAGCTGTCAATATTATTATCATTATTTGATTTTTACTCACTATTTACAATACTAAAAAATACTGAATGACCAAACAGAGAAAAACCACTAAACAAATAAAAGAAAAAATAACTTACGACTGAAAAAATCTGATAAGGTGATGGTGCGGAGAAAAACGGATACAAGCAGTATTTAGAAGTTTTCTGTGTAGTGCTTCCCTTCTTTAAAATTACATTCATTCCAGACTTTTAACCAAAACTTAGCTTTATTTTTCGAAGTTTTTAAATTAGGATCTAAAGACCAAATAGGTTTTTGCGTACCACGTCTAACACGTTGCAGCGGCACTGCAACTGCCTCAGCATCTTTTAGACATTTAATTATTTGATTATAATAGCAATCCAGGTCCTTTTTGCAATTCAGTTGTATAGAGCTCTGAAGCAGATGATAGGGAACTCGTATAACAAACGGCAGGCTTGTTAGTGTAAACGCATAGAGAGGAGCATCAGCTTTCTTCCAATTATTTTTTTCAAATCATTTTGGAGACCGGGGTACTTTACAAAAACTTGCAGGGTTTAAATTCAGCGTAAGAGTAAGTGAGATAGGGAGATGGTATAAGTCTTGTCCTTCAGCATGCATAGACACTATTGATGTAGTAATACTAGGTCAGCAAATAATATGATCAGTATTGCTCTTGCAGCCTAAATGGTGAATATAAAAAAACAGATGAGTTTTGGGTATAATATGATAAGATGGAAGGCAATCTAACAACAAATCACTTCTCACTGATGAATGATTTATATCCGTATTAGGTTCACCAATGATCATATAATCTAGAGAAATAGAAAGAATTTTTTCCACTAAAAACTTGAACGTGTTACATGCTTTGGCATATCTAGTCGTCGATCTGGCAGAACGATCATCATAAAGCAGATAAGAATTAATGAAAACTATAGTGCCAATATGAACAGCCAAAAAAAACTCATCCGAGTAAAAAATCACCGGCGAAACCAAATTAGGATTGCGCTTAAAAACACAAACTAGCCCACCGGATGGGCGGCCTCTTGTGGCTCTGGCAGTAGTAAAAAACTCATCTTGATGAAGGCTCCGACGCAAATCGTTAATGCTAAAGTCTGTAAGAAGATGCTCCTGTAAACAGACCAAATCAAAATCATTGTAGAGCTCATCAATAACGAAGTCCTTATCCTTTGTACCATTAATATTAAACGATATTATTGAAAACTCCAAAGTCATTGCAAAAAGTGGGAGCGCGAAATTAATTCCTTAGATACAGGGCAGGACAGGCTATAAGAAGTATGATTTTTACCACAGTTAGCACACTTGGGAGCAGCACTACAAGGACTATCCTTAGTGGAAAGATGTGGCCCAGACATCTAGCACATTTCGGGACATTGCTGGTGCAAGCACTTTGAAAGTGATCGTATGATCGGCATTTGAAGCAGTATTTAGGTATTTCCTTAAATTCGTGAATTCGAAAAAATTCATATCCAACTTTAATTCCATCTTTGAAATAAGCAGACTGAGTGAAGGAGTCTTCAAATTCAAGCTTGACTGACATAGTCTGGCCCAGTCGATTTGCACTTATTATGCCTTGCAGTCTATTAATAACTGAAAGGTCAACATCACCTGGGAAACCTCTGAGAATCCCAAAAAAGCGCTTGGATCGTACTTTAACTATTGCTCCGGTAATAAAGTTATGAACCGATGTACAAAAATCTTCAGTTGCAGATTTATCGTTATTGACATCCCATCTGTCATTAACAGGTTTCACAATACAAACTAATTCATGCTGAGCTATTTGATCGAGAACAGATTTGCGTTTTATCGGATCAGACAAATCTGAAGGCACTTTAGAGACAATAACTGTCGTATGAGTGTCAATTGATGGGGTAGGTTTGGCAAGTTAAGGAAAATTCAACTGATAATTGTCAAGTTTCCCTGACATTTCAACAACCACTTGTTGTAGCTCATTAAACTTAAAGAGTAAAGAAGTATAAGCATTTGCAGGGAGACATGGCACCTCTGTAGGCCGCTTTATCACAAACATAGGTACAAAAGTGTCGGTACTGTCAAGAGATCTTAACAGAGAAATAATGTCACTAAAATGATTAGAAAGTGCATTGTTCCCCTTACGTACTGGGCAATCCGATTCAGGTGCACTTATTTGCCACAGTAAACTTTTAGCTTCTTTGACTATATTCAAGTCGAAAAACACAATACCATGTCTTTTAATAATATCCTCCTCAATTCCGCTTAGCAATTTGCTTTGAATAAAATTCAGAACCGGAGAATATACAAGTTCAGGCGTTTCGTCAGAGCTTTTCATGGCTATCACAATCACCACACAAATTAAAAAGTCTCAATATTAATTCAAGAAAAAATACTGAATTAATAAATATCGAAATAATTGCTATTAGTATGCACAAACTAAGCCTTTAAAACCTTACAGATCCTTGTTATTTCTTTTATATGTCTCCAAGCGCCATATTGCTATTAGTGTGCACAAACTAAGCCTTTAAAACCTTACAGATCCTTGTTATTTCTTGTATATGTCTCCAAGCGCCATATTTCTATTAGTGTGCACAAACTAAGCCTTTAAAACCTGACAGATCCTTGTTATTTCTTATATATGTCTCCAAGTGTCATATTGCTATTAGTATGCACAAACTAAGCCTTTAAGACCTTACAGATCCTTGTTATTTCTTGTATATGTCTCCAAGTGTCATATTGCTATTAGTATGCACAAACTAAGCCTTTAAAACCTTACAGATCCTTGTTATTTCTTGTATATGTCTCCAAGTGACATATTGCTTTTAGTCTACACAAACTAAGCCTTTAAAACCTTACAGATCCTTGTTATTTCTTTTATATGTCTCCAAGCGCCATATTGCTATTAGTGTGCACAAACTAAGCCTTTAAAACCTTACAGATCCTTGTTATTTCTTGTCTATGTCTCCAAGTGCCATATTGCTATTAGTGTGCGCAAACTAAGCCTTTAAAACCTTACAGATCCTTGTTATTTCTTGTATATGTCTCCAAGCGCCATATTGCTATTAGTGTGCACAAACTAAGCCTTTAAAACCTTACAGATCCTTGTTATTTCTTGTATATGTCTCCAAGCACCATATTGCTATTAGTATGCACAAACTAAGCCTTTAAAACCTTACAGATCCTTGTTATTTCTTGTATATGTCTCGAAGCGCCATATTGCTATTAGTATACACAAACTAAGCCTTTAAAACCTTACAGATCCTTGTTATTTCTTGTATATGTCTCCAAGTGTCATATTGCTATTATTCTCCACAAACTAAGCCTTTAAAACCTTACAGATCCTTGTTATTTCTTGTATATGTCTCCAAGCGCCATATTGCTATTAGTGTGCACAAACTAAGCCTTTAAAACCTTACAGATCCTTGTTATTTCTTGTATATGTCTCCAAGAGACATATTGCTATTAGTGTGCACAAACTAAGCCTTTAAAACCTTACAGATCCTTGTTATTTCTTGTCTATGTCTCCAAGCGCCATATTGCTATTAGTGTGCACAAACTAAGCCTTTAAAACCTTACAGATCCTTGTTATTTCTTGTATATGTCTCCAAGCGCCATATTGCTATTAGTATGCACAAACTAAGCCTTTAAAACCTTACTGATCCTTGTTATTTCTTGTATATGTCTCCAAGTGTCATATCGCTATTAGTATGCACAAACTAAGCCTTTAAAACCTTACAGATCCTTGTTATTTCTTGTATATGTCTTCAAGTGTCATATTGCTATTAGTATGCACAAACTAAACCTTTAAAACCTTACAGATCCTTGTTATTTCTTGTCTATGTCTCCAAGCGCCATATTGCTATTAGTGTGCACAAACTAAGCCTTTAAAACCTTACAGATCCTTGTTATTTCTTGTATATGTCTCCAAGCGCCATATTGCTATTAGTTTGCACAAACTAATCCTTTAAAACCTTACAGATCCTTGTTATTTCTTGTCTATGTCTACAAGCGCCATATTGCTATTAGTGTGCACAAACTAAGCCTTTAAAACCTTACAGATCCTTGTTATTTCTTGTATATGTCTCCAAGCGCCATATTGCTATTAGTGTGCACAAACTAAGCCTTTAAAACCTTACAGATCCTTGTTATTTCTTGTATGTCTCCAAGCGCCATATTGCTATTAGTATGCACAAACTAAGCCTTTAAAACCTTACTGATCCTTGTTATTTCTTGTCTATGTCTCCTAGCGCCATATTGCTATTAGTGTGCACAAACTAAGCCTTTAAAACCTTACAGATCCTTGTTATTTCTTGTCTATGTCTCCAAGCGCCATATTGCTATTAGTGTGCACAAACTAAGCCTTTAAAACCTTACAGATCCTTGTTATTTCTTGTATATGTCTCCAAGTGTCATATTGCTATTAGTATACACAAACTAAGCCTTTAAAACCTTACAGATCCTTGTTATTTCTTGTATATGTCTCCAAGCGCCATATTGCTATTAGTTTGCACAAACTAAGCCTTTAAAACCTTACAGATCCTTGTTATTTCTTGTCTATGTCTCCAAGTGCCATATTGCTATTAGTGTGCGCAAACTAAGCCTTTAAAACCTTACAGATCCTTGTTATTTCTTGTATATGTCTCCAAGCGCCATATTGCTATTAGTGTGCACAAACTAAGCCTTTAAAACCTTACAGATCCTTGTTATTTCTTGTATATGTCTCCAAGCACCATATCGCTATTAGTATGCACAAACTAAGCCTTTAAAACCTTACAGATCCTTGTTATTTCTTGTATATGTCTCGAAGCGCCATATTGCTATTAGTATACACAAACTAAGCCTTTAAAACCTTACAGATCCTTGTTATTTCTTGTATATGTCTCCAAGAGGCATATTGCTATTATTATACACAAACTAAGCCTTTAAAACCTTACAGATCCTTGTTATTTCTTGTATATGTCTCCAAGCGCCATATTGCTATTAGTATGCACAAACTAATCCTTTAAAACCTTACAGATCCTTGTTATTTCTTGTATATGTCTCCAAGCGCCATATTGCTATTAGTATGCAAAAACTAAGCCTTTAAAACCTTAAAGATCCTTGTTATTTATTGTATATGTCTACAAGAGCCATATTGCTATTAGTATGCACAAACTAAGCCTTTAAAACCTTACAGATCCTTGTTATTTCTTGTATATGTCTCCAAGCGCCATATTGCTATTAGTATGCACAAACTAAGCCTTTAAAACCTTACTGATCCTTGTTATTTCTTGTATATGTCTCCAAGTGTCATATAGCTATTAGTATGCACAAACTAAGCCTTTAAAACCTTACAGATCCTTGTTATTTCTTGTCTATGTCTCCAAGCGCCATATTGCTATTAGTGTGCACAAACTAAGCCTTTAAAACCTTACAGATCCTTGTTATTTCTTGTATATGTCTCCAAGCGCCATATTGCTATTAGTGTGCACAAACTAAGCCTTTAAAACCTTACAGATCCTTGTTATTTCTTGTCTATGTCTCCAAGAGCCATATTGCTATTAGTGTGCACAAACTAAGCCTTTAAAACCTTAAAGATCCTTGTTATTTCTTGTATATGTCTCCAAGCGCCATATTGCTATTAGTCTGCACAAACTAAGCCTTTAAAACCTTACAGATCCTTGTTATTTCTTGTCTATGTCTCCAAGCGCCATATTGCTATTAGTGTGCACAAACTAAGCCTTTAAATCCTTACAGATCCTTGTTATTTCTTGTATATGTCTCCAATCGCCATATTGCTATTAGTGTGCACAAACTAAGCCTTTAAAACCTTACAGATCCTTGTTATGTCTTGTCTATGTCTCCAAGCGACATATTGCTATTAGTGTGCACAAACTAAGCCTTTAAAACCTTACAGATCCTTGTTATTTCTTGTATATGTCTCCAAGCGCCATATTGCTATTAGTGTGCACAAACTAAGCCTTTAAAACCTTACAGATCCTTGTTATTTCTTGTATATGTCTCCAAGCGCCATATTGCTATTAGTGTGCACAAACTAAGCCTTTAAAACCTTACTGATCCTTGTTATTTCTTGTCTATGTCTCCAAGCGCCATATTGCTATTAGTGTGCACAAACTAAGCCTTTAAAACCTTACAGATCCTTGTTATTTCTTTTATATGTCTCCAAGCGCCATATTGCTATTAGTGTGCACAAACTAAGCCTTTAAAACCTTACAGATCCTTGTTATTTCTTGTATATGTCTTCAAGTGGCATATTGCTATTAGTATACACAAACTAAGCCTTTAAAACCTTACAGATCCTTGTTATTTCTTGTATATGTCTCCAAGCGCCATATTGCTATTAGTTTGCACAAACTAAGCCTTTAAAACCTTACAGATCCTTGTTATTTCTTGTATATGTCTCCAAGTGACATATTGCTATTAGTGTGCTCAAACTAAGCCTTTAAAACCTTACAGATCCTTGTTATTTCTTGTATATGTCTCCAAGCGCCATATTGCTATTAGTGTGCACAAACTAAGCCTTTAAAACCTTACAGATCCTTGTTATTTCTTGTATATGTCTCCAAGCGCCATATCGCTATTAGTATGCACAAACTAAGCCTTTAAAACCTTACAGATCCTTGTTATTTCTTGTATATGTCTCGAAGCGCCATATTGCTATTAGTATTCACAAACTAAGCCTTTAAAACCTTACAGATCCTTGTTATTTCTTGTATATGTCTCCAAGTGTCATATTGCTATTATTATACACAAACTAAGCCTTTAAAACCTTACAGATCCTTGTTATTTCTTGTATATGTCTCCAAGCGCCATATTGCTATTAGTGTGCACAAACTAAGCCTTTAAAACCTTACAGATCCTTGTTATTTCTTGTCTATGTCTCCAAGCGACATATTGCTATTAGTGTTCACAAACTAAGCCTTTAAAACCTTACAGATCCTTGTTATTTCTTGTATATGTCTCCAAGCGCCATATTGCTATTAGTGTGCACAAACTAAGCCTTTAAAACCTTACAGATCCTTGTTATTTCTTTTATATGTCTCCAAGCGCCATATTGCTATTAGTCTGCACAAACTAAGCCTTTAAAACCTTACAGATCCTTGTTATTTCTTGTATATGTCTTCAAGTGTCATATTGCTATTAGTATGCACAAACTAAGCCTTTAAAACCTTACAGATCCTTGTTATTTCTTGTATATGTCTCCAAGCGCCATATTGCTATTAGTGTGCACAAACTAAGCCTTTAAAACCTTACAGATCCTTGTTATTTCTTGTATATGTCTCCAAGCGCCATATTGCTATTAGTGTGCACAAACTAAGCCTTTAAAACCTTACAGATCCTTGTTATTTCTTGTCTATGTCTCCAAGCGCCATATTGATATTAGTGTGCACAAACTAAGCCTTTAAAACCTTACAGATCCTTGTTATTTCTTGTATATGTCTCCAAGCGCCATATTGCTATTAGTTTTCACAAACTAAGCCTTTAAAACCTTACAGATCCTTGTTATTTCTTGTATATGTCTCCAAGCGCCATATTGCTATTAGTATGCACAAACTAAGCCTTTAAAACCTTACTGATCCTTGTTATTTCTTGTATATGTCTCCAAGTGTCATATCGCTATTAGTATGCACAAACTAAGCCTTTAAAACCTTACAGATCCTTGTTATTTCTCGTATATGTCTTCAAGTGTCATATTGCTATTAGTATGCACAAACTAAGCCTTTAAAACCTTACAGATCCTTGTTCAGGTTCAGGTTCAGGTTCATTTATTATTCAATCATACATAATGACATTAAATATATACAGATATCTGGCAGTGTGACAAGCTCGTTTTGCACAGATAAAAAAGAAAAACAATAAAGAAATATACGGATTTTCATTCAAAATGGTAGACTTCACAAACAAATATAAATAAATCAATAAATGTAAGGTTAATTACTCACCACACCACGGCAGACACCCACCCGACGATACATAAACAACTCTCAACCAGCAATGGGACAAGAAGAAGGATATCAAGATCCGAGAGAGATCAAAAAATAAGAAGAGAATATTATTATAAGGAGAATATATTAAAAAGAAAATAATATTTGACTAATAAATGTCCAAAAGGAATGATTTTATTTTATTTTTTAAAATTCCAATCGACACATCAAAATCAAAAATAGATTCATATTGGTTCCACGCGGCAACCACACTATTTCGTAGAGAAAACCGGGACCTCTCTGAAATTATCAACGGCTGGCGTAGTTTGCGTATGCTGCGAGCTAGATGAGAAGATGGCGGAGCAACTGGGAACAAATCAAAAGAAAAGAAATAACTGGGCAGTGACAGGAGATTATGATTAACCTTGAATAAAATCGAGTTAAAAGTAACTGCAAGTTCAACAGGAAGAATATTCAATAAACAATATAAACTCTTTGTAGAAGACTTACTGGGGAAAGATGCTGGGGAAGGAAGATAACTTTTTAAAATACGAAGCGCCTTATTTTGTTGCCTCTGAAGCGGAATTAAATGGGATCTGAAAGTATTCAAGTAAATAAGTGGGCAGTAATTTAGATAAGAATGAACAAGAGCGAAATAAATAGAACGCATAGCTTCGAGCGGCAAAATGAACTTCATACGTTTCATAATACCCACGCTCCTTCCAAGCTTCAATCTTATACCATTTATATGCGGCTTCCAACTCAAATTTGAGTCAACCAGCACACCAAGGTAACGAATAATTTCAACACGTGATATATCCATACCCGAAACAGATGACTTAATCAACTTCAGACATGGAAGTGCCCTTGACGTACGCGAAAATACCATAAACTTTGTTTTTGAAGTATTCAGAGCTAGCCTATTTGCCGTAAACCATGCTACTAGTCTATCAAATACTAGACTTAAATTATGTTTGACACGATCTTCATCGATTCCAGAGACACTACAGGCTGTGTCATTTGCGAAGAGAACGGTCAGCCCTAGGTCCTCAACTGAATTACTAATATCATTAACATAAATTAAAAACAACAGAGGGCCGAGAATTGAACCTTGGGGTACTCCAACTTTGTTGGACTGGTACGAAGACGTTGATATAACATCGCCCCCATCAATACACTGGACTCTATCGCTTAAATATGACAATATTATCGATTTAGCCGGACCACGTATACCACAGTTAGACAATTTTTCATTTAAAATCATGTGACAAATAGTGTCAAACGCTTTCCGTATATCCACGAATATAGAAGCTGGAATTTCACCCTTATCCAAGGCATCATAAATAAACTGGGTTACTGCCAAAATAGCATGCTCAGTAGAATGTCCTTTTCGAAACCCGAATTGGGACTTACTGAAAAAACTATTCTTGTCAAGAAAATTTACAATCCTCACGTACAAACAACGTTCAATAATTTTTCCGAAAGCAGATAGAATAGATATGGGCCTATAATTGGACGGATCATTTATATCTCCCCCTTTGTGTAGTGCAATGACACGGGCGGACTTCATACATGAAGGGAAGATACCATTCTTGAAACAAAGATTAATTATGTGCACAAGAAAATTTACTATACTAGGCATAATCGATTTAAGCAAGTTCGTAGAAGATCCGTCGATTCCTTCTGAGTGTCCATTTTTGAGTTGATGAAGTACAAGCATCAATTCAGCAGACGAGACTGGAGTGAGGAATATGGATCGGTCAGTAGAAGAGGGTAGAAAACTTTTGAAATCAGCAGAATTTGGCGTTGATTTTTGGGATGCCTCTTCCGACGTCTTTTCACCTATTTTAGCGAAGTGCGTGTTGAGCATGTTGGCGACGTTAAGTTTTCCTTTAACAGCTGTATCACCACCTGGGGGCATCATTTCGTCCGGAAAAGAATTCAACTTTTTTTTGCCGATACAATCGTTTATTAATGTCCATACCTTCTTAGAAGATCCATGCGCGCTATTGAATGCCTTCAAATAGTAGAGCTGTTTAGCAGACCTGAGAGCCTTGGTTAGGCAATTTCTGTAAGCTTTGAAAAAGGCTTGATTTGTTTCATCGGGATTCGATAGATATATTTTATACAGCCTGTTCTTTGATTGGATCGACCTTAGTAGTCCTCGTGTAACCCAAGGCTTTTTAGGTCTGTTGTAACGTCTTAGACGGGTCGAAGACATCGGACAAGCCACATTAAGTGCTGTGGTAAATTCGTTGACAAAATACTGTGAAGCTTGATTTACATCCTCGCAGTCTAAGCACGGAGAGGGGTCAATTTTAAGCAGCAGTTCATTCAACCGCTGAACAGATGTAGCATCAAGCCTTCTAGTTATTTTGATCGGAGTCGCCGTTTGTCGCCCAGTTTTTATCTCCATCAAAAGCATAAAGTGGTCTGACGTGTCATCGATAATAACATGACACGAATCAAATTCCATATTCAGAAAAATATTGTCAATTACCGTTGCTGTCGAGCTTACAACTCGAGTTGGAATACGACAAGCTGGGAGAAGCCCCAGCGAAAGACAAAGTGTCAGAAAATCAACAGCTGAAGGCGAATATTGTGTAGATGAAAGATTATGACCAGCATTACTTATATCAATATTAAAATCCCCAATGTACATAATCTTCCGACTTCGCTCGATTGCGATCGAAGAAAATGCTTCCAGCTTACTTATGAAATGTTGCACCGAAGAGCTAGGTGGTCTGTAAAACAAACAACGCAACACTTTTTCATTACCAAAATCAAGCTCAAAAACCAAAAATTCAAACAACATTTCTTCATACATAGAATCAAAATCAGAAACAATCCTGTAAGTAATATCATTATGAATAAAAAAACCAAGGCCTCCTCTCGATCTGTCATTCCTAGTCTTAGAAATACAATTGTGACCATTAATATTCGCTAGGTGACTAGTTGACTCATTTAAGAAAGTCTCACATACAGCTAATACATCAACTCGGCAGCATGGAAGGAACGAAGATAAATGGTCCAAACTACTCATCAACCCGCAACAGTTTAAACTCGCCAGCCTCACACTACCAGGAGAAACATGTCCGTTAATCTCATTAGGGAGTAAATAATTGTTAATAGGGAGGGATCTAATAGAAATATCATATTCATCATCCGAAAAACCACAATCTGCAGAAATTTTTATTAAATCTAATGGGTCTCTCTCAACCTACTCGATGTCCCATCACCAGCAGAATTAATCATAATCATTTTGACTTACCAAACCGTCTGGTGGGAGTCTGTAGTGATGCGGCAACAAATCATCAACCAAACCTTGATGTGGAAGAGTACGGCACGTCTTGTGAAATATCTGATCTTTAACTTAAAAAAACACACGAAGCAAAAACAGAACGTTATTTCTAGGCCTATGTAAAATAAAAAAAAATAATAGCGACGATGAAGCATAATCAGGCATGGCAGACTTAACAAGTCGAAGTCGCATTGAGCACTGAACACAACAAGAAAGAAAAAAACAACGAAAACAAAAAAAACAACTCTGACTAGTGGTCATTTTCCCAATAATGACACACACCAACAAAATGAACTTGTTTTATCTCTCGATCGTGGACGTAATTCATTAAACAAATAAAACAAATAATGGTCAGCGTATACACTACAAACAAACTAATTAATCTTTTCCCAGTCAGAAGAATCACTTTTTTTCACTTCTAGCCATAAGTTAATACCCTTATGACGCACTCTGGATGAAACGATAAGTTTCGACTCTTTCATTTCTTGTGCTTTCGAGAGTAGGGAGTTTCGAATCATGTTGAGAGCAGGGGACAGGTCTGTAGAGATTATAATCCCACTACCTTTTAGCTTTTTAACATTGTTCATGATCGACAGGACATCACTCTCCGAGCTTAGTGAAATAAATACGGGGGACTCCTTGCGTCGGTTATTTTGCTTGCTGCGCCTATTTGTGATGTTTGCAGCCCGTGAAGAAATCCGATAGCACTTAGTCATAGATATGTCACTAGTTACATCCAGCTTTTCGCTAACTAATTTAATGACGCTATCTTCAACTTTCTTGTTAGGCTCTTCTGCCGGTAAACCATGCACAATAAGGTTCAGACGGCGATCTTTCACGTCGATAAGTAGTAGCTGTTTTTCCAGGGCCTGGTACTTGTCGACATACTCGTCGATAGTTTTCTCAAAGTTATTAAGCCTCACATCTCGGTCAGCAGCCTCCGCTCTCAGCGACGCGATCTCAGAAGTAATTCCGTCAAGCTTATTATTTAATTCTGTCTGCGTAGCAATAATAGAATCTAGTTTTCCGCTCAAAACTTTTCTGAACTCGTCGAACGATTTTTGCGTAACATTAGCCATGATAAATCTCGATTATAAATCCGCTTCGGGAGGATTGGGGATTAGCAATTCATTCGAAATAGCATCAAAAGGGACTTACTGGCAAGGGGGGTGTGTGAATACCCCCCGCTAACAAAATATAGCACGATTAAATCAGCTCTTGACTCCTACTGGCAATGCATCAAACAGGTTTGGTCAGTTAACTATGACAATGAATATTACCCAAGTTATCCAAAGCTACTCTAGTCCTTTATTTCACTAATCCCAATTATCTAAAGTAAATTGTTCACAGCGCTATACAGTATTGTACACAATTTCATTTGTTGCGCAATGAAATAAATATCCAAATAATAATCCTCTGTGAAAACTGGCTAAACGCTATAAACTGGTTTAGATCTTAATAGGTCAAAGACTGACGAAAGACTGTTATTTCTTGTATATGTCTCCAAGCGCCATATTGCTATTAGTATGCACAAACTAAGCCTTTAAAACCTTACAGATCCTTGTTATTTCTTGTATATGTCTTCAAGTGCCATATTGCTATTAGTATGCACAAACCAAGCCTTTAAAACCTTACAGATCCGTGTTATTTCTTGTATATGTCTTCAAGTGTCATATTGCTATTAGTATGCACAAACTAAGCCTTTAAAACCTTACAGATCCTTGTTATTTCTTATATATGTCTTCAAGTGTCATATTGCTATTAGTATGCACAAACTAAGCCTTTAAAACCTTACAGATCCTTGTTATTTCTTGTATATGTCTCCAAGTGTCATATAGCTATTAGTATGCACAAACTAAGCCTTTAAAACCTTACAGATCCTTGTTATTTCTCGTATATGTCTTCAAGTGTCATATTGCTATTAGTATGCACAAACTAAGCCTTTAAAACCTTACAGATCCTTGTTATTTCTTGTATATGTCTCCAAGTGTCATATTGCTATTAGTATGCACAAACTAAGCCTTTAAAACCTTACAGATCCTTGTTATTTCTTTTATATGTCTCCAAGAGACATATTGCTATTAGTGTGCACAAACTAAGCCTTTAAAACCTTACAGATCCTTGTTATTTCTTGTATATGTCTTCAAGTGTCATATTGCTATTAGTATGCACAAACTAAGCCTTTAAAACCTTACAGATCCTTGTTATTTCTTGTATATGTCTCCAAGAGACATATTGCTATTAGTATGCACAAACTAAGCCTTTAAAACCTTACAGATCCTTGTTATTTCTTGTATATGTCTCCAAGTGTCATATTGCTATTAGTATGCACAAACTAAGCCTTTAAAACCTTACAGATCCTTGTTATTTCTTGTATATGTCTCCAAGTGTCATATTGCTTTTAGTATACACAAACTAAGCCTTTAAAACCTTATAGATCCTTGTTATTTCTTGTATATGTCTCCAAGCACCATATTGCTATTATTATGCACAAACTAAGCCTTTAAAACCTTACAGATCCTTGTTATTTCTTTTATATGTCTCCAAGCGCCATATTTCTATTAGTGTGCACAAACTAAGCCTTTAAAACCTTACAGATCCTTGTTATTTCTTGTATAGGTCTCCAAGCGCCATATTGCTATTAGTGTGCACAAACTAAGCCTTTAAAACCTTACAGATCCTTGTTATTTCTTGTATATGTCTCCAAGCACCATATTGCTATTAGTATGCACAAACTAAGCCTTTAAAACCTTACAGATCTTTGTTATTTCTTGTATATGTCTCCAAGTGTCATATTGCTATTAGTATGCACAAACTAAGCCTTTAAAACCTTACAGATCCTTGTTATTTCTTGTATATGTCTCCAAGTGTCATATTTCTATTAGTATGCACAAACTAAGCCTTTAAAACCTTACAGATCCTTGTTATTTCTTGTATATGTCTTCAAGTGTCATATTGCTATTAGTATGCACAAACTAAGCCTTTAAAACCTTCCAGATCCTTGTTATTTCTTGTATATGTCTCCAAGTGTCATATTGCTATTAGTATGCACAAACCAAGCCTTTAAAACCTTACAGATCCTTGTTATTTCTCGTATATGTCTTCAAGTGT
The DNA here is from genome assembly GCF_049724085.1 of Artemia sp. Qi Xiang Cuo. Classification (NCBI taxonomy): domain Eukaryota; kingdom Metazoa; phylum Arthropoda; class Branchiopoda; order Anostraca; family Artemiidae; genus Artemia; species Artemia sp. Qi Xiang Cuo. Next base: position 53,296,032 of record NC_142811.1, read on the forward strand.
CATATTGCTATTAGTATGCACAAACTAAGCCTTTAAAACCTTACAGATCCTTGTTATTTCTTGTATATGTCTCCAAGTGTCATATTGCTATTAGTATGCACAAACTAAGCCTTTAAAACCTTACAGATCCTTGTTATTTCTTGTATATATCTCCTAGTGTCATATTGCTATTAGTATACACAAACTAAGCCTTTAAAACCTTACAGATACTTGCTATTTTTTGTATATGTCTCCAAGCGTCATATTGCTATTAGTGTGCACAAACTAAGCCTTTAAAACCTTACAGATCCTTGTTATTTCTTGTATATGTCTTCAAGAGTCATATTGCTATTAGTATGCACAAACTAAGCCTTTAAAACCTTACAGATCCTTGTTATTTCTTGTATATGTCTCCAAGCGCCATATTGCTATTAGTATGCACAAACTAAGCCTTTAAAACCTTACAGATCCTTGTTATTTCTTGTATATGTCTCCAAGTGTCATATTGCTATTAGTATGCACAAACTAAGCCTTTAAAACCTTACAGATCCTTGTTATTTCTTGTATATGTCTCCAAGTGTCATATTGCTATTAGTATTCACAAACTAAGCCTTTAAAACCTTACAGATCCTTGTTATTTCTTGTATATGTCTCCAAGCGCCATATTGCTATTAGTATGCACAAACTAAGCCTTCAAAACCTTACAGATCCTTGTTATTTCTTTTATATGTCTCCAAGCGCCATATTGCTATTAGTGTGCACAAACTAAGCCTTTAAAACCTTACAGATCCTTGTTATTTCTTGTATATGTCTCCAAGTGTCATATTGCTATTAGTATACACAAACTAAGCCTTTAAAACCTTACAGATCCTTGTTATTTCTTGTATATGTCTCCAAGCGTCATATTGCTATTAGTATGCACAAACTAAGCCTTCAAAACCTTACAGATCCTTGTTATTTCTTTTATATGTCTCCAAGCGCCATATTGCTATTAGTGTGCACAAACTAAGCCTTTAAAACCTTACAGATCCTTGTTATTTCTTGTATATGTCTCCAAGCGCCATATTGCTATTAGTATGCACAAACTAAGCCTTTAAAACCTTACAGATCCTTGTTATTTCTTGTATATGTCTCCAAGTGTCATATTGCTATTAGTATGCACAAACTAAGCCTTTAAAACCTTACAGATCCTTGTTATTTCTTGTATATGTCTCCAAGTGTCATATTGCTATTAGTATGCACAAACTAAGCTTTTAAAACCTTACAGATCCTTGTTATTTCTTGTATATGTCTTCAAGTGTCATATTGCTATTAGTATGCACAAACTAAGCCTTTAAAACCTTACAGATTCTTGTTTTTTCTTGTATATGTCTCCAAGTGTCATATTGCTATTAGTATGCACAAACTAAGCCTTTAAAACCTTACAGATCCTTGTTATTTCTTGTATATGTCTCCAAGCGCCATATTGCTATTAGTGTGCACACACTAAGCCTTTAAAACCTTACAGATCCTTGTTATTTCTTGTATGTGTCTTCAAGTGTCATATTGCTATTAGTATGCGCAAACTAAGCCTTTAAAACCTTACAGATCCTTGTTATTTCTTGTATATGTCTCCAAGCGCCATATTGCTATTAGTGTGCACACACTAAGCCTTTAAAACCTTACAGATCCTTGTTATTTCTTGTATGTGTCTTCAAGTGTCATATTGCTATTAGTATGCGCAAACTAAGCCTTTAAAACCTTACAGATCCTTGTTATTTCTTGTATATGTCTTCAAGCGTCATATTGCTATTAGTATGCACAAACTAAGCCTTTAAAACCTTACAGATTCTTGTTATTTCTTTTATTTGTCTTCAAGTGTCATATTGCTATTAGTATGCACAAACTAAGCCTTTAAAACATTACAGATCCTTGTTATTTCTTGTATATGTCTACAAGTGTCATATTGCTATTAGTATGCACAAACTAAGCCTTTAAAACCTTACAGATCCTTGTTATTTCTTGTATATGTCTACAAGCGACATATTGCTATTAGTTTGCACACACTAAGCCTTTAAAACCTTACAGATCCTTGTTATTTCTTGTATGTGTCTTCAAGTGTCATATTGCTATTAGTATGCGCAAACTAAGCCTTTAAAACCTTACAGATCCTTGTTATTTCTTGTATATGTCTTCAAGTGTCATATTGCTATTAGTATGCACAAACTAAGCCTTTAAAACCTTACAGATCCTTGTTATTTCTTTTATATGTCTTCAAGTGTCATATTGCTATTAGTATGCACAAACTAAGCCTTTAAAACCTTACAGATCCTTGTTATTTCTTGTATATGTCTACAAGTGTCATATTGCTATTAGTATGCACAAACTAAGCCTTTAAAACCTTACAGATCCTTGTTATTTCTTTTATATGTCTCCAAGCGCCATATTGCTATTAGTGTGCACAAACTAAGCCTTTAAAACCTTACAGATCCTTGTTATTTCTTGTATATGTCTCCAAGTGTCATATTGCTATTAGTATGCACAAACTAAGCCTTTAAAACCTTACAGATCCTTGTTATTTCTTGTATAAGTCTCCAAGCTTCATATTGCTATTAGTATGCACAAACTAAGCCTTTAAAACCTTACAGATCCTTGTTATTTCTTGTATATGTCTCCCTTTCTCATATTGCTATTAGTCTACACAAACTAAGCCTTTAAAACCTTACAGATACTTGCTATTTTTTGTATATGTCTCCCTAGTATCATGGTTTCAGCGGCAGCTGCAACCTAGTAAAGAGCGAACCACAGCCCATAGTAATCAAAATTTGAAAAACGTGTTTTTAAAAAAAACTGTCTAGTGATAAAAAAATACCATCTGACACTGAACCAGGAATTGTACCTATTGTTTCGGTTAATTTTAGAAGTAAAAGTTTGTTGCAAAAAGAAATTTATGGTGATTTCAAAAAAGAGCCCGAAATCCCTTGAAAATGGCGTCGAATCGAAATGAAAAGTACATCTTTGGAATCAGTATGGTCGAAAAATTATCATAGGATAATTACAATTCCCCACCATGAATACCAAGGAAAAACACTTTTTTGTACCGGTAACACGGATCTGTATCACTTTTTTTTCTTTTTTTTTCTAGAAGGGCTAGGGCTGGCCAGAGCATCATAGAGAAGTGTGTAATAGCTCATTCGAAAGGGGATTAAAATTGTAAGTGCCCTTTTTAAGTGACCAAAAAGATTGGAGGGCAAATAGCCCCCTCCCTACAGGCCAAATCCCCCAAACTCCTCTGGTAAAAATTTTGAAATGCCCATCTTGTTTAAGATAGCTCAAAGGTCCAATATATATGGTTTTGATGATTATATGGCCCTCCATAGTCCCTGGAGAAGGGCTGTATGTGGTATCGGGTGTATCGATATCGCACATATCGGTATCGCGCGTATCGGTATTGCATGTATCGTACTGGGAATATCGATATCGGTACCCGCTGTTTTTTTTTTTTTTTTAGGTCAATATTTATGCTAATTTTTTAAAGCATGTCCCGGTATTGTATAATTGTTGCATCGTCAGCTGCAACCTAGTAAAGAGCGAACCACAGCCAATAGTAGCCAAAAGTTAAAAAACACGTTTTGAAAAAAAAAACTGCCTATTGAAAAAAAATTCTCATCTTACGCTGACTCAGAAACGTTAAGTATTATTTCGGTTCGTCTTAAAAGTAAAAGTTTATTGCGAAAAGAAATTTATGGTGATTTCGAAAAAAGCCTCAAACGCCTCGAAAATGACGTTAGATCTAAATGAAAAGTGTACCATTGGAATCAACATGTTCAAAACCTTGTACAGGGAATTTACCGTCCCCCTCCCTGAACAACAAGGAGAATCACTTTGTTGCATAGGTAGCGCTGATCTTTCCCCCGTTTTTTTTTTGTTTTTTTTTTGTTTTTTTTTGTTTTTTTGTTTTTTTTCAACAGGTCTAGCGGGCTACCAAAACATCATAGAGAGATTCTTAATGGCTCATTCAAAAGCTATTTTTAATGCTTTTTATAAATTCTGCCATCTGCAAGTGCCGTTTGGCACTAAAATGGCAATTTTTGTGCTATTTCTCAAAGTGTGGCACTAGCAGGGTACCAGAACATCGTTGACAGATCTTTTATAGCTCATATAAAATATATTGCACATATCTACGTCTTTCATATAAATTCCACCATCATCAAGTTCAAATTGTACTAAAACGGCACTTTTGGTGTCGTGTCTCAAGTGGAAAAGCTGCACTGTAAAAAAAAAAATTCATTTGCAACAAAATCTTGTGCTCGAATTCAAACAAGTAAAAAAAAATCAAATTTTTCTGTTGGAATTGTGACTTGCTTATTGAAGTAAAAAAAGTCACAAAAAAATCCAATTTTTCTGTTGGAATTGTGACTTGCTTGTTGAATTCCAACAAATTATTAAATTATTAACATTTATGTACTTTTCAGTAGAAAAAAAAAATGTAATTTTCACCGTAAATAGGTTACATTAATCAACACGGTTTGAACTTCAACAGTAGTTTGAAGTATCTTGAATATCATTTTAAATTTGACTATAGGACCATTGAAAGTCATGTGTTCAGTATAAGTTAAATTCAAATATATGAATTATAGCAGAAAAAGGGGAATCCAGCAAACAAGATGGAAATCCAATAAGGATCTTAAAATCCAGCATGTTGTTTTGTCAACAAACTGAAAATTCAATTCGGGTATGGGAATTCAACATTTTGTTTCTCAGCAAATTAAAAATTCAATAATGACCATGGAATTCCAAAATAGTCTCGAATATTCAATTTCAGCTGTCGAAATTCCAATGTTGTTGTTGATAAACATTATAAAACAAATTTGTTGAATCTCAAACGATTTTTCTACAGTGAGGGGCTATTGGGTTAGCAGAACTTATAAAAGTGATGTTTAATGACTCATTTGAAAGCTATTGCTCTTACATACGTGCTTTTTTTTTAAATTTTACATTCGTAAGTGCGATATAGCACTGAAAAAAAACTTATGGTGCCACTTCTTAAGTGGAAAAGCTCTGAAGTAAAAAAACAGGTATCATTGTAATAGTTATGTTCTATAGCCCTTAACTGGAGGTTCATAAGAGCCCATCCCGTGCACTCCCTCCCAGCCCCCTTGGTAAGTTTTATAAATCGTGTGCTCATCAGTAAGCAACTGAAACATTAGCAGGCTACCACATCGTCGTAGATAGATGTTAAATGGCTCAATTATAAGCTATTGCTTATATTTACTAGGTTTTTAAAAATTCTACCATCTATTAGATTTCACAGATTTTTATATTAACTAATTTCTGAGGAAAATTTGCATTGAATTCTTTGTCATGGTTGAAGCATTAGCTGCAACCTAGTTAAGAGCGAACCACAGCGCATAGTAACTAAAAGCTAAAAATGTTAAAACGGTCGTTTTTTCTTATTTTTTCCAAGCCGTTCGGGGTACTATAACATCATAGAGAGATGCGTATGAGCTCATTCAAAGTCTATTTCTCATATGTAGGCTACGTGGTTTATATAAATTTTGCCGTGTGAAAGTGCCATATGGCACGGAAAAAGGCACTTTATATGCCGTTTCTTGAGGGGTAGGGCCAGCGGGCTACCAGAACATCTTAGATGGATTTTTGATAGCTCATATAAAAAATATTACTCAAGTTTACATTCTTCCTATAAATTACACCATCTGGAAGTTTCAAGTAGCACTAAAAACGGCACTTTTGGTGCCATTTCTCAAGTGGAAAAGCTAGGGCAAGTGGGCTACTAGAACTTCTAGAGTGATGTTTAATGGCCCATTTGAAAACTTTTGCTCATACCTACGTACTGTTTATCAATTCTACCATTCGTAAGTGAGATATAGCACTGAAAGTAATATTTTCGGTGCCACATCGTAAGCGTGAAATCTTCGAACAATAAAACGGTATCATTATAATAATCATGGTCCAAAACCCTTAACTGGAGGTTGGCAAGAACACCTCCTGCAACTTCCTCCTCCAGTCCCCCTTAATAAGCTGCGCAATTAAAGTGCTACAAACATCGATATATTAAATTACATTATTAGAGGCGTGGTTCTGTCATTACAGCGCTGGACTTCAAATTAGATTGTCATGCATTCGATTCCAGCTTGGATTTTTTTCCCAATTATAGTTTGTCTCTTCTTATGATTACGTTTCAGATAATCCACTATTTTTGCAAGCATGATGTACTCATTTTTTAAGGTATATCCCGGAAAGGCAGATTTTAAACCTATTACTCATATCTACGTGCTTCTTACAAATTTTATCACATCAAAAACGGCACTTTTGGTACCACTTCTTAAGTGGAAGAGTATGGAAGCATAAAACGGTACCATTGCAATTATTATGGTGCAAAGCCCTTAATTGGAGGCTTATAAGATCCCCTCACATATACTCCCCATTCAGACCCTCTTAGTAAATTTCATAAATCAACTAGTCATATTAAAAGTAAAAAATTATTGCCAAAATAAATTAACTAATACTAAACTTTTCAACTTAATATCTACCAAAAAAATTAAGCTTGATTGATCAAAAGTTTTGAATTGAACCTTCAAACTTCACTCTGTGATGAAGCCTCTGTGCTAGTTCTAACGGCAGTAATTGAGGGGAAGGGACGTCCTTGCCCCCTTAGTTTTTGCTCTTGCCTAGGTTTTGAAATCACCTTTTTTTGGTCATTTCATTGAAAAAGGCACTTGTTTCATTTAAGAAAGTTGGGGAAACAACCGAAAATGCACTTGGTGGGATTATCCTATCAAGTTAAATTTATAATAAGCGATTAAGTATAAATATATGCTTTTAAATGAGCCCTTGAACAGCTTTCTTTTGTTAGAGTAGCCTTCTAGTTTCTACTAGTCAGTAGGTGATTTATAAAGCCCTGTCTTTATTAGTCTATAACATAAAGTTCATTATCCATACTTCACAAAACAATACATGTTTTTCAGGAACGTTTGTTTTTCGATGAACAAAAAGCTGTGTTTACTCGGCCGACTCCGATTATTTCCCTCCATACAAGAGTGAATTTCAAGCTATGATACAAATTCTAAAGCTAGTCTGTAGTCCAATACTATCAAGATGGCCTTAATTCGAACTTGTGTACAAACTAATCATGACATATCCTTTAAAGAACCAAAACGAGAGCCAGTCATCGAACTGAGCCATTGTGCAGAAGTGATACCAAATTAAGCGTAAAAAAATAAAGAAAATCCTAAAATGGATTGTTGCTTTAATTAAAAAGAGATTGATCCTAATAGGGATTGATAATATTTTGATTCTATAAAAAGTGTCCTTTAGTGCCCTAAAGTTTACTTTTACTGTACCAAAACTACTATTTTATTTTGTGTTTTCAGTAAAGCGCTAGTTTTGTATAATCATAAAAGCATAGGGAAACATAATTAATTGGTTTATTTGTGCTAGTTATATTAATATACATTAAATAGGCTGTGAAGTAATAATTTTTGTCTGTTTTAAGTTTCGACTTCGCTCTTTACTTCCCTCGAAAAAACTTTGTTTTTTTTCAAATTAATATGTTTCCAAGCGTCATATTGGTATTAGTGTTCACAAATTAAGTCTTTAAAACCCTACAGCTCCTTGTTATTTCTTGTATATGTATCCCTAGTATATGTCTCCAAGCGTCATATTACTATTAGTGTGCACAAACTAAGCCTTTAAAACCTTACAGCTCCTTGTTATTCCTTCTATATGTCTCCTAGCGTTAAATTGTGTACTAAAATGAAGCCCTTAAAACCTAATAAATCCATGTTAATCCTTGAATATGTCTCCTAGCGTCAAATTGCTATTCTTATACTAAAATGGAGCGTTTAAAATCATACGAAACCTTGTTAATCCTTTCATATTTCTACAAGCGTCGAATTGCTGATCATGCACTAAAATGAAGCCTTTAAAACCTTTTAAATCATTGGGTTTGTCTCCTAGTACATGTCTCCAAGCTTCAAATTGCTATTCGTATAGTGAATTTTTTGAAACGTTATAGTCCTTGTTAAACCTTGATTAACACCTTGGTTAAACCTTGGTTACCATGGTTACTGCTTATTTTGTTACTAATTTTAGATTTTTTGAAAATCATATGGTCATTCAGGTTTTCCAACAGGAATTAACATCGATTGACCTAAGGTAGAAAAAAACTAAAAAAATGAGACACGTCGCTTCAGTCACAAGAAGACGTTGTTTACCAGCCTGCCGTATGTATATTATATGGTATCACTTGCAATGTTGTCAACATCCGGGTTACAGCGGTAGCTAGCAACCTAGTAAGAGACGATCACGTCCAATGTTAAGAAATATAAAAACCCATAGTTCCTAACAAAGGAGTCAGATCAAAACAAAAAGTACACCATTAGAACCCCTGTATAGGAAACTTTCTGTCCCTTGGCTTGAACAGTAAGGGAAATATATTTGCTTGAACATCAAGAAAATGGCAACTACTACAACATTCTGCCTAAAAGGCATATTTTTTCTTTCTTCTTCTTTTTCTTTTGTATCCAGAGATAGCTTGGCACTGGAACATCGTAGAGGGTTGTTCAATAGCTCATTTTAAAGGAAATTAATTGGGTTAAAAATCTATAGTAACTAAAATAAATTATTTCTAAAAGAAAATAAATTTTTCCACCAAAAACTGCATTTTCGATGTCTTTTCACACTGCAGTCTTTCAAACATAATCGTATACCAGCGGTAAGATTTGAACCCACGCCTCCGAAGAGACTGGTGGCTAACACCAGTGCCTTGGACCACTCGGCCAGGCTGCCTCTCATAAATAAATATATATGTGAGTTTGGGTTGCAGCAGTAGCTAGCAACCTAGTAAGAGACGATCAGTCCAATGCTAAGAAATATAAAAACCCAAAACTCCTAAAAATAGAGTCCGATCAAAACAAAAGTACATCATTAGAATTACCTTGTCTGACACCCTACTAGATAAATAATGAATGTCATCATAGTTTTATATTAGAGCTATGACGTGAATAGAAAAACACGAAATTATATTGTTGTTTCTGAAGACGTCATGAAATAATACCATTGCGCCATGACGTCATGAAATAAAATCATTACGCCGTGACGTCATAATTAGTATATAAGAAAAGTCAAAACTGTAAATTCTCTCATTGTTGATTAGATAATGGTTAGATCAAAGCAAGCTATACGCAAGTTGAAAAAACAGTACTAAACAAACAACAGAGATAGTAACTTGAAAATAAAAAAGCAAAGTTATTCAACCGACCAGGCGTATCGAGAAGTAATAATTGAGAGAGCAAAACAAAACAGCAAGATGTGTTATCACAATGATGAAGATTATATATAGTGAAGAACGACCTCTAACCCATGTTAATTGATCCGGGTTGCTGTTATTACATTAAAAAACGATCATTGAAATAACAAACCATTGCATACATTGGACTTAGTTAGCTACTTGATTGTTTGAGGTTCGTCTCTTACTATTTCAAAGAAGAAACAGCCGTAGGCTTTTTCCTGTTTATAATCAGGTTTGATAAAAATATATATGATTACATAAAGGATATATCTAGTCCGGGTTGCAGAGGTAGCTAGCAACCTAGTAAGAGACGATCACGTCCAATGTTAAGAAATATAAAAACCCATAGCTCCTAAAAAAGGAATTAGATCAAAACAAAAAGTACACCTTTAGAACCGCCTAGTCTGAAACCCCTGTATAGGAAACTTTCTGTTCCTTGGCTTGAACAGCAATGGAAATATATTGGCTTGAAAATCAAGAAAAGTGGCAGCTACTACAACATTCTGCCTAAACGGCAAATTTTGTTTCTTTCTTTTTTCTTTTCCACAGATAACTTGGTACAGTACACCATTAGAACCGCCTTGTTCGAAACCTCTGTGTAGGAAACTTTTTGTCATTTGGCTTGAACAGCAAGGGAAATATATTGGCTTTAAAATCAAGAAAATTGACTTTAACCACGTTATTCTCCACAAACGGCATATTTTTTTTCTTTTTTTCTTTCTGTTCCACAGATAGCTTGGCACTGGAACATCGTAGAAAGTTATTCAATAGCTCATTTTAAAGGAAATTAATTGGGTTAAAAATCATTAGTAATTAAAATAAATTATTTCTAAAAGAGAATAAATTTTTCCACCAAAAACCTGCATTCTTGATGACTTTTCATGCTGCAGTCTTTTCAAAGATATTTGATTTTTGTACATAAATCATAATCGTATAGAAGCGGTAAGATTTTTATAATAAAGAGTGACCTCTTGCCTATGCTAAATTTATAGACCACTTAACTATAGTGTAGGTTAGTAAAGTTTACATAAAGGACTGATCCGGGTTGCAGTGGTAGCTAGCAACCTAGTAAGAGACGATCACGTCCAATGTTAAGAAATATAAAAACCCATAGTTCCTAAAAAAGGACTTAGATCAAAGCAAAAAGTACACCATTAGAACCGCCTTGTCCGAGACCCCTGTATAGAAAAATTTGCTGTCCCTTCGCTTGAACAGCAAGGGAAATATATTGGCTAGAAAATCAAGAAAAGTGGCAGCTACTACAACATTCTGCCTAAACGGCATATTGTTTTCTTTTCCACAGATAGCTTGGCACTGGAACATCGTAGATAGTTGTTCAATGGCTCATCCGGGTTGCAGCGGTAGCTAGCAACCTAGTAAGAGACAATCACGTCCAATGTTAAGAAATATAAAAACCCATAGTTCCTAAAAAAAGGAGTCAGATCAAAACAAAAAGTACACCATTAGAACTGCCTTGTCCGAAACCCCTGTATAGGAAACTTTCTGTCCCTTGGCTTGAACAGCAAGGGGAATATATTGGCTTGAAAATCAAGAAAATTGACTTTAACCACGTTATTCTCCACAAACGGGATATTTTGTTCTTTTTTTTGTATCCAGAGATAGCTTGGCACTGAAACATCGTAGAGGGTTGTTCAATAGCTCATTTTAAAGGAAATTAATTCTGTTAAAAATCTATAGTAAATAAAATAAGTTATTTCTAAAAGAGAATAAATTTTTCCACTAAAAACTCTATTTTTGATGTCTTTTCACACTTCAGTCTTTCAAACATAATCGTATACTAGCGGTACGATTTGAACCCACGCCTCCGAAGAGACTGGTGGCTAACACCAGTGCCTTGGAACACTCGGCCAGGCTGCCTCTCATAAATAAATATATATGTGAATTTGGGTTGCAGCAGTAGCTAGCAACCTAGTAAGAGACGATCAGTCCAATGCTAAGAAATATAAAAACCCAAAACTCCTAAAAATAGAGTCAGATCAAAACAAAAGTACGTCATTAGAATTACCTTGTCTGAAACCCTACTAGATAAATAATGAATGTCATCATAGTTTTATATTAAAACTATGACGTGAATAGAAAAACACGAAATTATATTGTTGTTTCTGAAGACGTCATGAAATAATACCATTGCGCCGTGACGTCATGAAATAAAATCATTACGCCGTGACGTCATAATTAGTAGTATAAGAAAAGTAAAAACTGTAAATTCTCTCATTCTTGATTAGATAATGGTTAGATCAAAGCAAGCTATACGGAAGTTGAAAAAACAGTACTACACAAACAACAGAGATAGTAACTTGAAAAGAAAAAAGCAAAGGTATTCAACCGACCAGGCGTATCGAGAAGTAATAATTGAGAGAGCAAAACAAAACAGCAAGATGTGTTATCACAATGATGTAGTTTATTGACATGCAAAAATTGAGACAGCCAAACAAAAGATCAAGGAACGGTATGGTAATGATGAAGATTACAGAGAAGCAACAATTGAGCAGGCTAGACAAAAGAGCAAGGAACGGTATGATAATGATAAAGATTACCGAAACAAACATAAGAAAAAAGTTGCTACCAGAATAATGGGTAGATTCTGGGGTGACAAAAGCTATAATGAAAAAATTAAATTCTCTGCGAGGTTGTACCGGAGAACGCATAAGGACAAAGGGAAAAATTACATTCAGAAATACAAAAAAATGGCAAAAATGCAGGCTAATCTTTGTAAATTGAGAAACATTTTACGCATGTTTTATCGGGATCATGAAAAGTATTCAAAATTACAGATTAAAATTCTCTTTGAAAGAGCGGATGCTGTTGAAAAGTCGGCTAGAAATGCTTTGGCCAAGCTTCATAGTAATATCCAAAAGAAATGTTGTCAGTTTAACGAAAAGCTTCCAAGGTATGGACTGGCAACTGCGGATCAGTTTGTAGATGCAATGGAAAATGTTCGACAACACAGCGAATATACAGAGGCTTACTTCTTAGAAAATTCGTATCTTAATTTTGGAAGGAGCAATTACAGTTTATGTAGCAGTAATAGAAATATATTTACAAGTATACCTATCAACAGCGAAGGAAAAGGAATGTTTTTCAATTATGGCGAAAACGAACCTGTTAGGGTTATTAGTATATTTGTTTGTAAGACTAATGATTTAGAACAAACTCCTGGAACACCGACTCAAGAAAAAAGTATTTCTAGCTGTGTTTTAAACAGTTCTTTTAGTTCTACTGAATATTTGGCAAAAAAATCTCTGTGTAGTAGAACAAACTGTCCTGAAAAGTACGAGACAACTATTGAAAAATGCTCTGAAACTAGATCTGACAAGGAAATTATGATGGCTGATTTACATTAAAGAACAAACTTCCAGCCCATAGTTACTAAAATAAGATTATAATTAATATTAAATTAGATTAAAGAACGAAGTGCAGCCCATAGTAACTAAAGTATTAAAAGGAATCAATATATAGTTTCCGGGTTGCAGCGGTAGCTAGTCCGGGTTGCAGCGGTAGCTAGCAACCTAGTAAGAGACGATCACTTCCAATGTTAAGAAATATAAAAACCCATAACTCCTAAATATATCAAGAAAAGTGGCGGCTACTACAGCTTTCTGCTAAAACGGCATCTTTTCTTTCTTTTTTTCTTCCACGGATAGCTTTGCACTGGAACATCGTAGAGAGTAGTTCAATGGCTCATTTTAAAGGAAATTTAAGGGCTTTACAAACTTTTGTAATTAAAATAAATTATTTCTAAAAGAGAATAAATTTTTCCCCTAAAAACTGCATTTTTGATGTCTTTTCATACTGCAGTCTTTTCAAAGAAATTTGATTTTTGTACATAAATCATAATCGTATACCAGCGGTAAGATTTGAACCCATGCCTCCGAAGAGACTGGTGGCTAATACTAGCGCCTTGGACCACTCGGCCACGCTGCCTCAAATAACTATGTATGTTAATCCGGGTTGCAGCAGTAGCTAGCAACCTAGTAAGAGACAATCAGTCCAATGCTAAGAAATATAAAAACCCATAATTCCTAAAAATAGAGTCAGATCAAAACAAAATTACATAAAGACTCGATCATCGAGTTTAAGCTGAAACTAAGTAAAGGACAATTATGCCTCCATATATTCACAGTGATGTATAAGATTTCCCATTACATCTGTAAACTGTTCCACAGTTGCCGTTCCATACCTTGGAAGCTTTTTTACATAAAGGATCGATCCCCGGATATAGCTGATACCTAGTAAAGGACAATCGACCACACACAGTAACTAAAATTAAGATAATACCAGCATCTTTTTAAAAGTTTATATCCGGGTTGCAGTGGTAGCTAGCAACCTAGTAAGAGATATAATAAAGAACGAACTCTTGCCCATACTAACATGTATAGACCACTTAACTAACCTTAATAATTAAGAAAGAGTTCTAGCTCATAGTAAAATAAATCATCATATGCTTTATTTGGGTCAATTCTAGAGCCATATTTGGTTCTGTTAGAGTAACAATCAGCACATACTCCATGTCAGAGCAATAGTCTGTCTCCAATAGGTTCATAATACGAAACAAATATACAAATAAGATACACAGATAAAAATCTGAGTATGTTACTGACGTCTGATGATAACCAATATATCAGAGCCATGTTTGATCCGGGTTGCAGCGGTAGCTAGCAACCTAGTAAGAGACGATCAGTGTCCAATGTTAAGAAATATAAAAACCCATAGTTCCTAACAAAGGAGTCAGATCAAAACAAAAAGTACACCATTAGAACCGCCTTGTCCGAAACCCCTGTATAGGAAACTTTCTGTCCCTTGGCTTGAACAGCAAGGGAAATATATTGGCTTGAAAATCAAGAAAAGTGGCAGCTACTACAACATTCGGCCTAAACGGGATATTTTTTTTTTCTTTTTTTCTTTTGTATCCAGAGATAGCTTGGCACTGGAACATCGTAGAGGGTTGTTCAATAGCTCATTTTAAAGGAAATTAATTAGGTTAAAAATCTATAGTAACTAAAATAAATTATTTCTAAAAGAGAATAAATTTTTCCACCAAAAATTATAATAAAGAACGACCTCTTTCCTATACTAAATTTTATAGGCCACTTAACTATAGTATAGGCTAGTACAGTTATTATATTTAAGGTCAATATATTAAAATTTTTCAATAAAAGACGGTCATTGGAATAAAAACCCAATACATACATTTGATTTAGTTAGCTACTTGATTGTTTGAGGCTAGTTTCTTACTATTTCAAAGAAGAAAAAGCCGTAGGCTTTTTCCTGTTTGTAATCAATTAGAAAGAGTTCTACCTTTAAAATGAGTTATGTAGTTACATTAAAGGACGATCATTTGAATAACAAACCATTGCATACATTAGACTTTGTTTACATTAAAGAACAAACTTCTAGCCCATTGTAGCTAAAATAAGATTATAGTTAATGTTAAAGATTGATCAATGTTACAGTAAAGAACGCTCTCTGGCCCATAGTAACAGATATAAGGTGGTTTATATTATCCGGGTTGCAGCGGTAGCTAGTAATCCGGGTTGCAGCGGTAGCTAGCAACCTAGTAAGAGACGATCACGTCCAATGTTAAGAAATGTAAAAACCCATAGTTCCTAACAGAGGAGTCAGATCAAAACAAAAAGTACACCATTAGAACCGCCTTGTCCGAATTATAATAAAGATCGAACTCTTCCCTATACTAACTTGCATAGGCAACTTCACTATAGTTAAGATTACAGTATTTATATTATAAATCATTATAAATTATAAAAGGTTCATCCGGGTTGCAGCGGTAGCTAGCAACCTAGTAAGAGACGATAGCGTCCAATGTTAAGAAATATAAAAACCCATAGTTCCTGAAAAACTTGAACAGCAAGGGAAATATATTGGCTTGAAAATCAAGAAAATTGACTTTAACCACGTTATTCTCCACAAACGGGATATTTTTTTCTTTCTTTCTTTTGTTTCCATTACAGTAAAGAACATCATTTATAATATCCGGGTTGCAGCAGTAGCTAGCAACCTAGTAAGAGACGATCACGTCCTATGTTGCTGTCCAATACTGTAGTAGCTGCCACTTTTCTTGATTTTCAAACCAACATATTCTTCAATTATGACCAGTAAGTGGTAATCCTCCTTATATACCTCTGACACGACTCGAAGTAAAAAAGAGAATCTGATCAGTTGCTGCTTTCAACCTCTGGCATCTATTTGAGTATGAGGAACTAAGCATAAATGTGAGACAAAAGATGGATAAGAGTTATGCTCATACACTTGCTGAAATTAGACAGGGGTTTTGCACTGGTGAAAATTTGGATAGTCTTCACAAGAGAATAATTGGGAGCTCCTACAGAGCTTCAAATGACGAAATTATAGATCTTTACTCAAAATTGTATGCAGAGGGAAATACAGCTGTCATTCTTATGCCCACCAGTGAAAATTGTATAGCAGTTAACGAGTTTCTTCTTAAAAAAAGCTGCTCAGACTACGTTAAACGTTCTGCAGTTTATCGATTCTCTTCAGTTGTTGACGACAAACGAATCGAACAGAAAGCAGCAAATACTGTTTTAAACTTTGGCACCGGCAAAAAAATAACAGCCGGTGCTTTCATGAGCTTGTTACTTGCAGTAGTTGTACGTTTAATGCTCCAAAGAAATATTTGTGTTGCTAAGGGGCTAGTAAATGAATCAATGGGTACAGTAAGAAGTATAATAAAGAACAACCTCTTGCCTATACTAAATTTTATAGGCTACTTAACTATAGCATATCCGGGTTGCAGTGGTAGCTAGCAATCCGGGTTGCAGCGGTAGCTAGCAACCTAGTAAGAGACGATCATCCGGGTTGCAGCGGTAGCTAGCAACCTAGTAAGAGACGATCACGACCATTGTTAAGAAATATAAAAACCCATAGTTCCTAAAAAAGGAGTCAGATCAAAACACACAGTACACCATTACAACTGCCTTGTCCGAAACTCCTGTATAGGAAACTTTCTGTCCCTTGGTTTGAACAGCAAGGGAAATATATTGGCTTGAAAATCAAGAAAATTGGCAGCTGCTACAACATTCTGCCTAAACGGGATATTTTTTTTTTCTTTTTTTCTTTTGTATCCAGAGATAGCTTGGCACTGGAACATCGTAGAGGGCTGTTCAATAGCTCATTTTAAAGGAAATTAATTGGGTTAAAAATCTATAGTAACTAAAATAAATTATTTCTAAAAGAGAATAAATTTTTCCACCAAAAACTGCATTTTTGATGTCTTTTCACACTGCAGTCTTTCAAACATAATCGTGTAGGCTACCAGTGGTAAGATTTGAACCCACGCCTCCGAAGAGACTGGTGGCTAACACCAGTGCCTTGGACTACTCGGCCAGGCTGCCTCTCATAAATAAATATATATGTGAATTTGGGTTGCAGCAGTAGCTAGCAACCTAGTAAGAGACGATCAGTCCAATGCTAAGAAATATAAAAACCCAAAACTCCTAAAAATAGAGTCAGATCAAAACAAAAGTACATCATTAGAATTACCTTGTCTTAAACCCTACTAGATAAATAATGAATGTCATCATAGTTTTATATTAGAGCTGTGACGTGAATTGAATTACAGTAAGGAACGAACCTTAGCACATAGTAACAGAAATAAGAATAGGTTGCAGCGGTAGCTAGCAGCCTGTTAATTATATATTCCGGATTGCACTGGTAGCTAGCAACCTAGTGAGAAACGCCAAATTTAAAGATGGTCATTAGAAGAACAAAGTATTGCTTAGGTTGGACTTAGTTAGCTGTTACAATAAGGAACGAACTGTAAACCGTAGTAACTGAAGTTTTAAATCAACCAGTTCGTGGTCATAATAAAAGGCTGTGTAATGGTTTATTTTAAAGGAAATTGCTGTATAAAGAAACCTTTTGTAATTAAAAAAATAATTATTGTTATAAATTTTTACGATATGGTAAAGAACTAACTCTAGGCCATAGTAACTAATTAAATTTGTATTATTATGTAAAATGCAGTATTTTTTTGGGTGGGGGGGGGGGTTAACGAAAAATGTATGTTAACTGAAACTAGAATAATTCTTGAAAATTTTAAATATAATAATTTTATTTAACTGCAAACTGCAAAAATATTTATGATGTCTGAGCAATAATTTTAATTTTTGAAGAAACAAGGACTCATCTTTTGACTTTGATCTGAATCCGGGTTGCAGCGGTAGCTAGCAACCTTAGTAAGAGACGATCAAGTCCAATGTTAAGAAATATAAAAACCCATAAGTCCTAATCCGGGCTGCAGCGGCAGCTAGCAACCTATTAAGAGACGATCACGTCCAATGTTAAGAATACATAAATTATTTGGCTTGAACAGCAAGGGAAGTATATTGGCTTACAATAAAGAACGAACTCTTGCCTATACTAGCTTGCATAGGCAACTTAACTATATTATAGGCTGGTAAAGTTTTATTTAAAGTTAATATGTGGAGTGATTAAAGTATCATGGTTGCAGCTTTAGCTGTAATCTAATTTATAAATCTAATCCGGGTTGCAGTGGTAGCTAGCAACCTAGTAAGAGACGATCATGTCCATTATAATAAAGAACGACCTCTTGCCTATACTAAATTTTATACGCCACTTAATTTTTGTTTAGGTTAGTAATTTCACAGATAGCTTGGCACTGGAACATTGTAGAGAGTTGTTTAGTGGCTCATTTAAAATTTATCCGGGTTGCAGCGGTAGCTAGCAACCTAGTAAGAGACGATCACGTCCAATGTTAAGAAATATAAAAACCCATAGTTCCTAAAAAAGGAGTCAGATCAAATTCAAAAGTACACCATTAGAACCGCCTCGTTCGAAACCCCTGTAAAGATAACTTTCAGCCCCTTGGGTTGAACCGCAATGGGAATATATTGGCTTCAAAATCAAAAAAAGTGGCAGCCACAACAACATTCTGCCAAAACGAGATATTTTTTTTTTCTTTTTTTCTTTTGTATCCAGTGATAGCTTGGCACTGGAACATCGTAGAGAGTTGTTCAATGGCTCATTTTGAAGGAAATTAATTGGGTTAAAAATCTATAGTAACTAAAATAAATTATTTCTAAAAGAGAATAAATTTTTCCACCAAAAACTGCATTTTTGATGTCTTTTCACACTGCAGTCTTTCAAACATAATCGTATACCAGCGGCAAGATTTGAACCCACGCCTCCGAAGAGACTGGTGGCTAACACCAGTGCCTTAGACCACTCGGCCAGGCTGCCTCTCATAATTTGGGTTGCAGCAGTAGCTAGCAACCTAGGAAGAGACGATCAGTCCAATGCTAAGAAATATAAAAACCCGAAACTCCTAAAAATACAGTCAGATCAAAACAAAAGTATATCATTAGAACTACCTTGTCTAAAACCCTACTAGATAAATTAGAGCTATGACGTGAATAGAAATACACGAAATTATATTGTTGTTTCTGAAGACGTCATGAAATAATACCATTGCGCCATGACGTCATGAAATAAAATCATTACGCCGTGACGTCATAATTACTATATAAGAAGCGTCAGAACTGTAAATGTTCTCATTCATAATTAGATAATGGCTAGATCAAAGCAAGCTATACGCAAGTTAAAAAAAGAGTACTACACAAACAACAGAGATAGTATCTCGAAAAGAAAAAAGCAAAGGTATTCAACCGACCAGGCGTATCGAGAAGTAATAATTGAGAGAGCGAAACAAAACAGCAAGATGTGTTATCACAATGATGAAGATTATAGACATGCAAAAATTGAGACAGCCAAACAAAAGATCAAGGAACGGTATGGTAATGATGAAGATTACAGAGAAGCAACAATTGAGCAGGCTAGACAAAAGAGCAAGGAGCGTTATCACAATGATGAAGATTACAGAGAAGCAAGAATTGAGCAGGCTAGACAAAAGATCAAGGAGCATTATCAGAATGATGAAGATTACCGAAAAATATATATGAAAAAAGTTGCTACCAGAATAATGGGTAGATACTGGGGTGACAAAAGCTATAATGAAAAAATTAAATTCTCTGCGAGGTTGTACCGAAGAACGCATAAGGACAAAGGGAAAAATTACATTCAGAAATACAAGAAGATGGCAAAAATGCAGGCTGATCTTCGTAAATTGAGAAACATTTTACGCATGTTTTACCAGGATCACGAAAAGTATTCAAAATTACAGATTAAAATTCTCTTTGAAAGAGCGGATGCTGTTGAAAAGTCGGCTAGAAATGCTTTGGCAAAGCTTCATAGTAATATCCAAAAGAAATGTTGTCAGTTTAATGAAAAGCTTCCAAGGTATGGATTGGCAACTGCAGAACAGTTTATAGATGCAATGGAAAATGTTCGACAACACAGTGAACATACGGAGGCGTACTTCTTAGAAAATTCGTATATTAATTTTGGAAGGAGCAATTGCAGTTTATGTAGCAGCAATAAAAATATATATACAAGCATACCTATCAACAGCGAAGGAAAAGCAATGTTTTTCAATTATGGCAAAAACGATCCTGTTAGGGTTATTAGTATATGTGTTTGTAAGACTAATGATTTAGAACAAATTCCTGGAACACCAACTCAAGAAAAAAGTATTTCTAACTGTGTTTTAAACAGTTCTTTTAGTTGTACTGAATATTTGGCAAAGAATTGTCTCTGTAGTAGAACAAACTGTCCTGAAAAGTACGAGACAACTATTGAAAAATGCTCTGAAACTAGATCTGACAAGGAAATTATGATGGCTGGAGTCACCTATAACAATCTGAGTAAACATTCAAAACCAAAAATTGGGCAGCAGGTTACTTGGCAATGTCACCCTGATATCTGCAAGCTCTATCCGACGGATATTGAATTATGTCAAATTCTTTTTGATATCCTTGAAAATAATATAGTATTAAAATTTTCAACTGCCAAAGTGGTTAATTTCTACCTTGGCGGCTTGGATTATTGTGAAATCAATTACAGGGACACAAGAAAGCATGGGCATTCGTTATACTGTAGCCCAAATGAGGGATGTCAGAGCTATTTGCGTTCTCTAAGGGCACTAGCTCCACATTTTCCTGTCTTAACCTGTTTTATTAATAGTGTATATAAGGCAGTATCAAAATCAAAGATTATACAACATATTAATCTACTAAGAGTCAAGGGCTCGTACAAGGAACTAAGTCATTGTATAGAAGAAGTGTCAAGTAGACTCTTTCGTAATAATAGTCAAGACTTCATCTACGGTGACAGCAATCTTAGAGTTTCTTTGGATGAAAATACAATAATGAAATTATTTGGTGAGAGCCTTGATAAGGTAGCTAACATCAGGGATGTATACCCCACAATGCATTGTGACAGTTTCGAGCAGATAAAGACAAAAAACCAATTGAAGAGTCTAAGATCCCTTTCAAATAAGAAAGGTTTTGATGTAATGATGGCCACTATTTTAGAACACCTCCAACAGGACATACCCAAAGACGACAGAGAACAGCTGATTGATTTTGCAGGTTGGAAAAAGGATGTCATAGATTCATTCTCTGTCTGTGATTACTGTGCTGGGAAATGTTGAAAAGTTAGGAGAATGTCCGATCAGTATTAAATAACCTTCATATAGACTGTACACTGGAATGTATAAAGTGTTTAAATAATTTTGAAATGGCAATGATTCGATTTGTAATGCCTTGTCTTACGATCGTCAGATTAGGGCAAGTAACTGCATTGAAGAGACCTAGAACAGAACTTGTTGACGCTCTTAAGGGGAGAATAGTATATTTACCTGTTGATGTGCAAGCAAATGCAGATATTCAGCCTGAAAAACTTCTTAAAATTGATAGTTTTGTAGTCATTGTCAATGGTCAGCCTACTTACAACAAGAATGTTTGGACTGCACTAATAGATCTGAGAAAAGTCCATGAAGCACTGTTGTGGTTAAGAGAGAACAACAGTCTATAAAACAATACGTGCATTCACCCTATTAGATTTAAATAAAATACTTGAAGCACGTCTTCCTGAAATAGCGGTTGGTGTTGATAATTTACCTGAAATACCGGATGCTGCAATCCTTCAGAAACTGACAGAAAGCGCAAAATCTACATTGGTTGAACATTTTTCTGTCCAGCCTCTCAATTCAGCGGTTCCAAAAGACTTCATAGAAGATTTTAAGCAAATGAAAGATCTTGGTTTACAGTAAAGAACGAACTTCCAGCCGCTAGTAACTAAAATAAGGTTATAATTAATATTAAATATTGATCAATGATATCATAATCGCGGGTTTTAGCCAGGTCGTCTCTTACTATTCCAATTAAGAAGAAGCCATAGGCTTTTTCCTGTTTGTAATATAGTAAGGTACAATAAAGAACTTAAATATAATAAAGAACGACCTCTTGTCTATACTAAATTTTATACGCCACTTAATTATAGTATAGGTTAGTAATTCCACAGATAGCTTGGCATTGGAACATCGTAGAGAGTTGTTTAATGGCT
Organism: Artemia sp. Qi Xiang Cuo; assembly: GCF_049724085.1. NCBI lineage: Eukaryota > Metazoa > Arthropoda > Branchiopoda > Anostraca > Artemiidae > Artemia > Artemia sp. Qi Xiang Cuo. Next base: position 53,317,783 of record NC_142811.1, read on the forward strand.
CATTTTAAAGAAAATTAATGGGGTTTTGTAATTATAAAACAAGTTATTTTTAAAATAGAATCATTTTTCTTACGAAATTACTACATTAAAAGAAGATGATTACAATAAAAAACCATTGCTACTTGATTGTTTGAGGTTCGTCTCTTACTATTTCAAAGAAGAAAAAGCCGTAGGCTTTTTCCTGTTTGTAATACGGGTTGCAGCGGTAGCTAGCAACCTAGTCCGGGTTGCAGTTATAATGAAGAACGAACTCTTTCCTATACTAAATAAGCCTATAATGATATATCCGGGTTGCAGTGTAGCTAGCAACCTAGTAAGAGACGATCACGTCCAATGTTTTTATCCGGGTTGCAGCGGTAGCTAGCAACCTAGTAAGAGACGATCACGTCCAATGTTAAGAAATATAAAAACCCATAGTTCCTAAAAAAGGAGTCAGATCAAAATAACGTACATGATAGGGCAAAACCTTCTCTTTCTCTCCGTAAAGTTTAAGGTACATGTTCAACATAACGATCGTGACTCTTTCGTTAAAAATATCGTAATCCAGCCACCTTCCTCTCCAATAGAAATATATTTTGATGTTCGTGACAATTGACAATTGAATCCATGAAAATTTATTTTTTCGAAGATTAATTTAAAGACTTTTTCCATAAAACAAGTTTTTCAAAGAGCTCCATTAGACCAAAAATGAGCAGTACACTCTAAACTTTTCCACAATAACATTGAAGCTGCTGACCTCACACACTCATATTGAACGCTTATGTGAAATATATTCGTTCAAATGAATAGAGCCCAGTCGGTGAATTCCCTCCCTTTCTTTAAAGTAAACTGAAAGACATTTTGAGATTAAAAAATTTGGACTTGTGAAATGCGCTTTTTCAATCTTCGGGAAACTCAAACATCGAATTTTGACCTCCACTGCGAGTGCTCTTCGCAATCTAACTCATAACAACTTTGGAGAAGAACAAAAAAAACTGTACTTTTTTCATATAAACTAAAACATATAATTAAAAAGCAAATAAAAGTAGAAAATTATGTTGTTAATAGTTAATTTCTCTGTTCACTGGATGAATGGCAGTTAGTGTTTAAAGCTTTAAACTCTTTCTACTGGTCCGTTGTTTTGTACCCAATCGAGGAAACTTCCGGAATAAATCCTAGAAAAAAAAGTTTTTGAATTTAAAGCGGTCTGATATAACTTGTGGGAAACAATAAATAAGTTTTAAAAAAAGAGACGAATATGATTCTAAAAGACATATCGAAATTATAAACGGAAAAATAAACAGTGGAAAAGAAGAAAAGGCGGAAAGAAAGAAGACTTTGATACTAACAGTTATATCGTAATTACAGATGGTAAAATTTAACAAAAAAAAGGCTCTAAACCTTAAAGCTATGCCCTAGTTACAAGTGGTACAAAAATGAAAAAATAATACGACCTTGATTCTAGATGGTGTTACGGAGGGTTAAATGGCAAAAAAAAAGCATGAAAAAAAGATGAAAACTGATCTTAAAATGTAAACCCTAATTAGAAATGATCGAAGAACGGTAGAGATTGAGTTTGTTGCAGCCCATTACCTCGGCTGTGATAATCAAAAGGGTGATATACGCCATTTTTGTAACTTTTCAGGAGAGCCAAAAAATGGAAAATGTTTGTCTATGGCGTATGTCTCTTTTTTATCTTCGTAGTGATGACTCATACATAACTCATTTTTGACCAAAATGGCATATATCGCCTATTAATTATCACAGCCGTAGGCTGTGGGGTAAGTTAGAAGTGGCGTATATCTCTTTTTTTATGTTCGTAACGGTACGAGATAGAACAATTCTGACCACACTATTCGATTCCTCGTGCCAAGTTTCCCAACGACACATACATAACTCATTTTCGACCAAAACGGCATATGCCGCCCTTTTAATAATCACAGCCGACCTGATGCCAAGATTTTATATTATAAACTGTATACCCCCGTTATCCCTCATATAGTCATAAATCCTGCAGTCGGTGGCCCCACAGTTGTTGGCTCATATAGTCATATGAGATGTCGGCTCATATAGTCATATCCCTCATAGTCATAAATCCTACAGTCGGTGTCCCCACCGTTGTTGGCTCATATAGTCATATAAGATGCCGGCTCATATAATCATGTACTCATATAGTCATATCCCTCATACAGTCATAAATCCTGCAGTCGGTGGCCCCACCGGTGTTGGCTCATATAGTCATATGAGATGTCGGCTCATATAGTCATATAGTCATATAGTCATATCCCTCATAGTCATAAATTCTACAGTCGGTGTCCCCACCGTTGTTGGCTCATATAGTCATATGAGATGCCGGCTCATATAATCATGTACTCATATAGTCATATCCCTCATACAGTGATAAATCCTGCAGTCGGTGGCCCCACCGTTGTTGGCTCATATAGTCATATGAGATGTCGGCTCATATACTCATATACTCATATAGTCATATCCCTCATAGTCATAAATTCTACAGTCGGTGTCCCCACCGTTGTTGGCTCATATAGTCATATGAGATGCCGGCTCATATAGTCATGTACTCATATAGTCATATCCCTCATACAGTCATAAATCCTGCAGTCGGTGGCCCCACCGTTGTTGGCTCATATAGTCATATGAGATGTCGGCTCATATACTCATATAGTCATATCCCTCATAGTCATAAATACTGCAGTCGGTGGCCCCACCGTTGTTGGCTCATATAGTCATATAAGATGCCGGCTCATATAGTCATGTACTCATATAGTCATATCCCTCATACAGTCATAAATCCTGCAGTCGGTGGCCCCACCGTTGTTGGCTCATATAGTCATATGAGATGTCGGCTCATATACTCATATAGTCATATCCCTCATACAGTCATAAATCCTGCAGTCGGTGGCCCCACCGTTGTTGGCTCATATAGTCATATTAGATGCCGGCTCATATACTCATATAGTCATATCCTTCATATAGTCATAAATCCTGCAGTCGGTGGCCCCACCGTTGTCAGCTGCATTGGCATAGATCATGGTATCAGTGCTCTAGTTTTGTCACTTTCTTGTGGCTTAGTACTTTTTGTTTTAATATGTACAGATTCGTTTAAAACTTTTGTAAACCACGTCTCCACTGAAATTTACATTTTATGCTATCTGCAGAACAAATATAGGCTGAGAGATCAATCAATCTACAGAACGGGTTTAAGATACCAAGGACATCAGAATAAAAAAATTACCCCGCAGACCTAGCTACCTGAAAATCATAATTTTCTAAAAAAATCTCTTCTAGTTGCTTCGAAGTTTTTGGGGCAGTACCACTACACTTTCGTCAGTGTTGCCACGTTGACTGTGAAAATACATGAGCGAAACTAATTAGTTAAATTTGATAGTGTTTTCTATCCATAGTAGTCCAATTTCAACTGTATGTTGACTCCTAAAGACAATTTATCTTCAAAAGAAAGCTCAATTTTTATGTTATTTTGGTGCCATGTGTTTTTGAATTGTTTTTGCTGATTTTTCAGCCTATTTTTTTTTAGTTTGACACTCACTACCACCAAAAACTGTATATGGATATCTTTTCACTAAAAATTGAATTACCGTGTGTTTTTTCTATTTTTTTAGGATATACATGGTTGTATAAGTTTTCACTTTACCAATGGAAACAATAAAAAAAATTCTCACTGCCCCTGGTATTTTAGATTTTTTTACATTTAACTATTGCAGAATAAAAGGAAATAAAGGAAGATAGGAATCAAAGGAAAATCTAAACATTGCAGGATTTTCTTTTTATATCTAAGTTGTCTCTATCTTATTCCGAAGTCTGAAAAAACATTATTTGGGAATTACTATTTGTTATTAGCAATTAGAAAACAAAAACTTTTTGCTCTTTTTTTCCGAATTATTTTTTCGTATATATTTGGAAATTTTTATCGGAAATTTTTGTCGTACAACATATCACTTTTTGAATTTCAGAGTTGGCTACTTACTTATAGTTTTTATTGTAGCCTAGTCCTTTAAGTTGGTCCAATGCTGTTACGGCTCTCCTTCCACTTCTGCAGGTTATGATTACGTTATCACCATCTTTAGGCTTAGGAAATCCGTATTTAGTCTTGAACTGGGATTCATCTAAGGCAAATGCAGTCTGAACTTCTGGCACTGAGAATGTAGAAATGAGAGTTATGTGGCTTGTTGTATCGTGATAAAAAAAAAAAGGTCAAGAATACGGCATTGGACTTTACAGTCCCTACCGGCGGTGCTGATCTCTGTTTCTTGGCCCTTCAGTCAGAAAGTGCAATGATGGTTGAAGGATGGTTGGGGGCCAACCATCCTGTGCTTTCGCACACCCTTCCTGTTTACCTTCCCCAGATTTCTCCAGGTACCCATTTAGAGCTTGGTCAACTCTGGCTGAGCTTACAGAGTCACATTACTGACCCTCGTACCAAACCAAATAATTGGGTATACTAGGATTCGAACCTTAGTTTTTTTTTCTTTTAAAAAAGCTTTTTTGACAACTGCCTTGTAGATTAAAAATTTTGGCTTTAAAAATTTTGAATTATTACCAAGTTTTTCACTAAAAAATTTGGTAAAATTAATGCTGTTCCCGTTCTAACGGTTTGGACCCCAGTTTCTGCTATTACTGACCACCGACTGCAGCACCAAGCTGTCTTAGGCCAATTTAGCTACACGAGCTCCTCCTCTGCCCCAATCTATTCATAGCTTTAGTCACTCCCGTGAAGTTCCAATTTCCTTGAAATACCTTCTTACGACCTACTCGGGGACGAACTGCTTATTGTTCGACCCCAGATGAATGACCAAAAAGCACAAACTTTGGCAATCTGTCATTCTTTATTTGTAAAGTGTGATCTAGCCTTTTTAACCTTTCTTTCTTTACGGCTCGAGAAAGTGAGACCAAACTCTTTTTTTTTTCTTTTTTTTTACACTAAAATGTTTGATATATGGTCAGTCAGGACTTCAGGCGCTGAGAACTTGCATGCGAATCAGATTTATGTGACTGGTTCTACTGTGACACGTTGTCGAAAAAAAAGCTTTTCTTAAAAAAAAAAAAAAACAAAGCAAAAAACCAGACACTTTTTTTTATTGTCACTGACTTTTGGATGAAACATTTTGGCCCAGCGGTAGGATTAGAACTACTGCCCTTCTAACACTTTGGACTTTAGGCACTGAGAGCCTAAACACCGAATTTATGTGGCTAGTTCTGTTGTTATACTTGACGGTGATGAACCAAGTGTTGTGAGTTGCAAAACCCTTCTAACACTTTGGACTTTAGGCACTGAGAGCCTAAACACCGAATTTATGTGGCTAGTTCTGTTGTTATACTTGACGGTGTTGAACCAAGTGTTGTGAGTTGCAAAACCCTTCTAACACTTTGGACTTTAGGAACTGAGAGCCTAAACACCGAATTTATGTGGCTAGTTCTGTTGTTATACTTGACGGTGTTGAACCAAGTGTTGTGATTTGCAAAACCCTTCTAACACTTTGGACTTTAGGCACTGAGAGCCTAAACACCGAATTTATGTGGCTAGTTCTGTTGTTATACTTGACGGTGTTGAACCAAGTGTTGTGAGTTGCAAAACCCTTCTAACACTATGGACTTTAGGCACTGAGAGCCTAAACACCGAATTTATGTGGCTAGTTCTGTTGTTATACTTGACGGTGATGAACCAAGTGTTGTGAGTTGCAAAACCCTTCTAACACTTTGGACTTTAGGCACTGAGAGCCTAAACACCGAATTTATGTGGCTAGTTCTGTTGTTATACTTGACGGTGTTGAACCAAGTGTTGTGAGTTGCAAAATCCTTCTAACACTTTGGACTTTAGGCACTGAGAGCCTAAACACCGAATTTATCTGGCTAGTTCTGTTGTTATACTTGACGGTATTTAACCAAGTGTTGTGAGTTGCAAAACCCTTCTAACACTTTGGACTTTAGGCACTGAGAGCCTAAACACCGAATTTATGTGGCTAGTTCTGTTGTTATACTTGACGGTGATGAACCAAGTGTTGTGAGTTGCAAAACCCTTCTAACACTTTGGACTTTAGGCACTGAGAGACTAAACACCGAATTTATGTGTCTAGTTCTGTTGTTATACTTGACGGTGATGAACCAAGTGTTGTGAGTTGCAAAACCCTTCTAACACTTTGGACTTTAGGCACTGAGAGCCTAAACACCGAATTTATGTGGCTAGTTCTGTTGTTATACTTGACGGTGTTGAACCAAGTGTTGTGAGTTGCAAAACCCTTCTAACACTTTGGACTTTAGGCACTGAGAGCCTAAACACCGAATTTATGTGGCTAGTTCTGTTGTTATACTTGACGGTGTTGAACCAAGTGTTGTGAGTTGCAAATTCAGACTTTTTTTAATTTCTACTATTACTGAAAATAATCCCAATAATAATACTTAACATTATTACAGTTAACCAATGAGTATATGTTAGTTTCAACTTGCAGCTATGCTATTCAAACTACAAATGTGAAACGACAGTAAATAATTTTTCAACTTTAAAGTACCATTACTGCTATAACTATCAACTCAGTACAGAACCAAGCCGCCTGAGACCAAAACAGCTGCGCACGCACGTCCTACACCACAATCTATTCAAAGTTTCATTCTTTTCCCCTCCCCGCGAAGTTCCAGTTTCCTTTAAATCGTTTTTTATGACCTCTTCTCACCCTATTCGGGTACGACATTCTTTTCGTTTTGCCCAAGATAGATGCCCGAAAAGCACGAATTTCGGCAATATGTTATACTTCTTTCGTAAAACGTGTCCTAGCCATATCAACTTTTCTTTCATTATAGCCCTAGAAAGTGGCATAGAACCACATTTTTCGTCCAGCTTTTGGTTTGACATTTGAGAAACGAGGCGTTTTTATGTTTGTGGCGTTTTGAGCTGGAGAATTGAGTTATTCGTCTCAGTTATTTTTAGTTTTGTTTTGACTTATTTTGAGTTTTATGTTTGAGGCGTTGAGTTTGAAAATTGAGTTATTCGTTTGATTTATTTTTAGTTTTATTTTGAGGTATTTGAGTTGTATGTTTCAGGCGTTATAAGTTGAAGAATTGAGAGTCAAAAGGGTACCTAAAACTAAGCAATTCCTAAGGAAAACATTTGAATAATCTTCCTCAACAAATTTTAAAATGGATACGATTTGAAACAAATAAATTGAAACATTTTGACTCAGCCAGCAAACTGCCATTGCATTACGGCAAAAAGAGATGAAATGTGGCAAATAAATTTCTAGATGAAATCCTTTTCTGCGCAAAAAGCACAGTTTATATAATTATCCAGTAAGCTTATCGCAGATCATTTCTGGTCTTCGTTCTCGGTGCGAACAAAAAGCTCCTCCCACTTCTTCGTGCAGTTATGGATCAGTGTGTTTGCGTCTATCAATGAGAAATGGTTAATAAGTGCATTATTCGTAATAGCGGGTTTCCACTTGTTTCCGATTGTTTCGCGTCTGACTTGTCTACCTGTGAAAAGATTTGATGCCACCTATGTTTCTACGTTCTCTGGAGCACTCGCACCCCGGTCCGGGTTTTTATAATGGGTGAGATAGGGAATGATCATACTGGATAATTATATAAACTGTGGCAAAAAGGCAGTTCTGTGAACCAGAACACATTTTAAACAAAAATTACTAGTATCTAACTCTTTATGCCTTCGGAGTCTTTTCCCATGATTAGAAGAATGAGTCTATAGAAGGAGAAGAAGAAAAGAAGCTTATTTACAAAAGTATAACAAATGTCCATTTTGAGAATGTACTGAACTGGGATGGAGTTGCAGGAAAAGATCTAGAGGAAAATGAAAAAGTTTATGATACCTTTGATGTGAAGGAAGGTTTGTTTTGAGGAAGAATTAGCGACAGTAAGATTATGAATATGATTTTTGAAAAAATGGAAGGACTTAGAGATTTTAGGAAAACTCAAATTCAACCACTGTATAAGAAAGGTGATAAGAGTGAGTGTGGTAATTATAGAGGTATTAACCTTGTCTTTGTAGGTAGCAAATTACTTACTAATGTGATACTTTTTTTACTCAGAAATACTGTAGACAAAGTTTTAAGAGAAGAACAGTGCGGTTTTAGGGAGAATAGAGGATGTGCCGACCAAATTTTCACTCTTAGGTTTATAATTGAGAAGTGCCTGAGTTATCAAACAACTTCAGTCCTCAGTTTTATAGATTGTGAGCAAGCGTTCGATTCTGTTGATAGAAGAGCTTTTGCTTTTCTGGACTTATATTATGCTGATGATTTAAGCATCCTAGATGAAAGTGTGAGCAAAATGAATGAACCTTTAGAGGTTTTGCGAGTTCAGGGTGCAAGAATAGGTTTAAAAATTCATGTTAAGAAGACTATGTCGCTAAGGCTAGGAATAAGTGAAGATGAACAGGTGATGCTGGGTAGCGAAAAGATTGATCAAGTGAACAGCTTCACTTACCTTGGTAGTATTATTAGTAAAGACGGTGGGAGCAGCGAAGATATTAAAAGTAGAGTAGCCAAAGCCCAGGGTCTTTTTTCACAGTTGAATAAAGTTTGGAAGAATAGGAAGATAAGTCTGCGAATAAAGATTAGAATATTGGTAGCTACAGTGATGACAGTCGTCAAAAATGGTTCTGAAGCATGGCGCTTCAAAAAACAAACGAAGATTTGCTAGATGTTTTCCAGAGAAATTGCCTACGGATTGTTTTGGGTAGCCGACAGACTGACTGTATCTCAAACAGTAGGATGTACGACAAATGTGGTTCATTCCCATTTGCTAGGGCTATAATGAGAGAAAGATTGAGATGGCTAGGGCATGTTCTGCGGATGCAGGATGACTGATTGATGAAGATTGTCTTTTTTGGCCAACCGTCTAGAACAAAACAGAAAGCAGGTCGTCCGTGATTGGGGTGGGAGGACGTCGTAAAGAAAAATTTAAGGGAAATGGGAACTTCCTGGGAGGTTGTAAAGAGGGAGGCGTTGAATAGATTAAAAGATGAAGGAGGAGCGTGTGTAGCTGTGTTGGCATCAGGCGGCTTGGTGCCGTGGTGAATTGCTAGTAGTAGTAATAGTTTAACAAATGTCTGGGAGATGTCGGTAAAAAGACACTTTTGGAACTTTCAAGACTTAGGTTAGATACCGTCAAGTTAGTTGTATCTAATATTTTACCCAGAGCAGAGAAACAGCTCTGGGGAAATTTAGAGGCTATTAAATCCGTTCGCAGAAATTGATCTTTTGAAGAATATCGATGAATTTCTCATCGCGGGATGGGACTCGTGATTAAAACTGCGCTATTTCTTGTTACCGTGCTTGTTGTTGCCTAAGGTCACGCCATCTTTTTTAAAATATGGGAGGTTTAGGTTATTTATTGAGAACTAATGGAGACCCATGGCCCATTTATTCTACCCATGAATGGCATCCCTCGCCTTGGAAAATTAGTGAAGTCTAGCTTTAAGTCTCAAATGTTTTATACTTACATGGTACATTTTCTGATCCTGGGATCTTCCCATCATTGACAAGTTCATCACGGTTTCTGACGTCAATTAGTGTTATTGAGTTTGCAGCAAGACCATCTTGAACTTGGGCGAAGTTGACAGGTTCTAAAAAGAACAGCTTATTTAGTTCGTGTCAAAGAGAAAAAAAAACGCAAAGAAGATGTTGCACCGTTGAAAAAAATGTTGGGCAAGATAGATGTCATATTTTTGTTTCTCACCGATTTTCAACAGTTCGTTTGCTGCAGCTGAGCGTCTTTTCAGACACAATCTAATCAATAAAACTTGTTCGACTTTTGTTTTTCACCAAACTAAACTGTTTGAGGATTACGTGCTTGATAAGTGATGTATCCAGGACTGCGTTTTGAAAAAAAATAGCTATAGAAATGTTGAGGACAAGATCTCAGATTAGAAAGAACTTGGCCAATAACGATGTTCTTCTACCATAGGCAGTTAGTAGATGCTCTGAGTGGCTCTTTATACGTGTGGATCAAAGTTTTATGGCATTGGTTTCTAAATTATGTAGGTCACCACATCCTTCCTTATAAGCAAAGTATAAACACATACTGAACAAGTACTGACAAAACCTATCCTCTCCACACAAAAAAATGACCCTTTGTCCGCGTCTCCGGAGACGATTTCATACCTATGCGAACTTGGTGACTAAATCACAAGTTCCGTAGGTGATTATACTTGTTCCGTAAAAGCTGTATTAAATTTAATTTATTGGCTCGGAGTGATTAAGTAGTACAACATTTTCCCTCTAGAGGCGCTGAGGTACGCGGGGTCACTTTTGGAGAGTTTTGACTGTACTTGTTCAGTAGATGATTATACTTTGCTTATAAGTAATTTGGGTACCAGTGCATTAGATGGTCACTTTTATGAAGTATGCAAGGAAACCAGACATGCTATGACAGACGAAACCCGCCAGAGACCGGTTATTTTCAAAGAGACCGCTATTGAGAAATGGAATGCAGAGTAGTTTTCATTGCGTTTACGATATTTAAACTGTTGTTTTTTGGGGTTTTGGGGGGGGGGGGAGGTACCTAGGTTAGGTTAGCCTATACATTTAATATATAGTATGCTTTACGCCCCACCCCCCACCCCTAATGTGCAAATATATAGTCCAAATTTGTTTCTAAACTACTATATATTCATCCTATTTTATTTTATTTTATTGGCATCAACCAAACTTGACTTTTTAGAAGCGCCCATATAATGCACCAGTACCGTAATTTGCTTACTGCCCGTTCATAATACAAACTCTCTTGATAAGGTAGTACCAGTGGCGTCACTGCGAAAATTACAAGGGGAAAAATAGATTCTTTTTCAAAATCCATGGGGGGGGGGGGTTATTTATTTAATTTTTCCAATGAAAATACCAAAACAAGGCATTTTTCGATGAAAATACCAAAAAAGGTAATTCTCAAAATCTAGCGGACAGGGGGAGGGGGAATATCTAGAGAGGACACATGCCCCCTCCAATTAATACCACTGGTACTAGTTCTACTGTTGTACATGTTTATGAAGTGAAAATTGACGACTACAACCGCTTTTCGATAAGTCAAAAAGTTGCTACGCTACACGAATGAAACTTGTAGGAACAGATTCATATCCCAAATTATTGCGGTGATAAAGATTCAGAAAGCTGTTTTTTCCACCTTATACCTTCACTCCTTTCCTTTTTGCAAGGAATGAAAGATTCTAGGAAAGTAGGTCCTAACTTTTGAATATAAAATTGATTGAAATTCTGGGAGCCGTCTTGCCAAAGCCTACAGTTTGGCTCCAGACTCTGTGCCAAACTTGCAGAAAAGTTTTTTTTTTTTTTTTTCGAGTTCAGTTCTCGTTTAAAACCTCCACATAATCTTTGAAGCTCTACAATCGGGGAAGGGTGCGGAGTTAAGAAACAAAGAATACCCTTATAGCTGTAATTTGAACTGCTGATCCATTCCTGGAAGTGTTATTCACGTAGGGAAGCTTCGTTAGCCCCTAAAAACCTCTTAGTACCTAAAACGCCCCTCAAGGGGTAGTATTATACATTTGGGATTCTACAGTCACTAGTGGGGAATCGTCAGCAAGCCCACGAAATATTGACGCTATTTTTCTGCTACTTAGATTTTCAAAGGTTGAAGACCCGTAATTAGGCTCACCATGTAGGTTAGATGTATTAAAGGGTGTATTAATGTCATTCACCAGAGCAAATACCTTTTGTTTGCGTCAGTTGATACCACAGTATAAAGATATAGTATAAATCTATAATTTATATACTGTGGTTGATACGTTCAGTAAAAGGCGCAATTGGGAGTTACAAACTCCTCATTAATTTCGTGTTCAATAGAGGAATCATCGCGCACCATGATGTGGAAGAAAGGTCTGGATGCAAGGGTGCCATTAAGGGGCAAGAAGGTTTCAGCCCTGCTTAATATATATAAAAAAATTATCCAAAAGCGAATAGGCCTACTTGGTAATCTAGCAGAAAAATGAGATTTTCCCGGTATCTTCTTTAAACCAAAGCCCCTATCCAGAAAGCTATTATTGGGTTACCCCCATGAAAAAATGCTTTGTTTTGCTGAACACAAGAAGTTATAAAATAGTAAAAATTCTGGACTGGAATCCAAGTTTGTCCTGACCACAGAAAAGTGAAAACGTTAAAGATATTTCCTATAATATACATACCTTTTGAAACACAATATACATACCTTTAGAAAATATTCTTCATTTGCAATTAAGATAACTCACAGTTGAATAACTTTCTGAGCTTTTTTGGTCAAATAATGGGTACTGTTCTATTCGCTGGGAGACCCGCGAGAAGTGAAGTTTGGTTAATGCCAATAAAATAAAACAAAATATGATAAAATAAAAGTTCAAAATAGGGATAAATTCCTTTTTAATAGACAGTGTATAATAAATTTCACAAAAAATACCAGATATTTCAGTCACATATGCAGTGACCGTCATCAGTAGTAAAACTGTTTTACTACTGATGACGGTCACTGTATACGTGACCGAAATATCTGGTATTTTTTGTGAAGTTTATTATACACTGTCTATTAAAAAGGATGGTAAATTTCTACCAAATCATATTATTGATTTAGGAATAAAGTGGATACACCATTCAATGCCTTTTTTTTATGCTTATTGCGAATATAATAATATTTTCTATTAGAAATTAATTTTAGCCCCCCCCCTCCCCCCCTATATATGCCAATTCAGGGTATATATTTCTATATTAGGAGGGGTGGGGGTAAAGTTTAAACTTACCTCCCATTTACATCAGAAACAAAATTTGCCCCCTAATGTAGAAATATATACCCTGAATTGGCATATATAGGGGGGGGAATTCATTTCCGATAGAAATGATTATTATATTCGTAATCAGCATAAAAAAAAGCATCAAGTGGTATATTCACTTTATGCGTAAGTCACTAATATGATTTGGTAGAACTTTACCAAAAGGATTTTATCTCTATTTTGAACTTTTATTTTATCGTCATGGAAAGGCAGTGTGGTTTCCGATATTATCTACGAAACAAAATATGATAAAACTATATACTTTAGAAACAAATTTTGGCTATATATTTGCACTATAGGGGGTGGGGGGGGGGGGCAAAGCAAAGTATATATTAAATACATAACTTAAACTAGATTCCTCCCCCCCCCCTAAACCCCAAAAAACAATAGTTTAAATATTGTAAACGCAGTGAGAAACCACTGTTTGCAATGCTCGGCATAGGAATTCTCCATTGAAAGAACCTGTTTGACTAGTTTCTTTTATCATCTTCGCTATGCAATATCTCACGGTTCTCCCTGCTAATAGAACAGTACATACCAAATAATGTAGGCCTAACTAAATCAAATAATTCGAAAATAATTCATAGTTGTAAGTTCAATTTGACCTTATTTTTCTGGTGTTTCAAAAAGGAGTTTTCTAGAATAAAAATACACTTTGTTTTATCTTTTCCGAAAAATTCGTCTGAATAAAATTCTATTTTCTTTTTCTTTTCTTTTTCTTCTTCCTCTGGAGCCTCGTGATTTATTTTTTTTTTGTCGCTAACTTAATTAATTGTAAGACTTACCGACTAATGCCGAAAAATAATATCCTGTAATACAGACATTCTTATCAAAACATCCTCTGAAAATGAAAATTCCACTCACCGTAAGCCATGTTCTCTGTGGTAAGAATGGAGTTGGACTCGCTGGTTGTTTCATTAGCCTCGATAAAGTTATGCAGAGCAAACAATCCAAAGACCGGGAAGACAAGTTTTGCAATCATTGTCCTACTTATCTCTATTCTGAAAAAAAAAATAAGTAGAACCATAATCTTGTCGATGAGAAGAAATATATTGTCGATGTAATTCAAACATTGGTTTGCACTCGTAGTTTTAAGGGCTGAGACAACCCCATTTGAAATGTGAGAAACGTGTATGAATACGTAATTTTCAATCATATTGATTGAAGCCCCCTTCCTACCAAACAAGTCAACCCCTTCCCTGCTATTTTTCAAATTTGGCCTCCAAAATAGATTCCTACTTATATACCTGACTACCACAATTGACTACCTGACTACCACAAAGAGTCAAGACTCTTCTTTGGGTAGGAACCCGACGATAAAAGCTCATTTTTTTATAAAGAATTTGGTTCTCCTTGGCTCTCCCTAGTATTGTCCTTTGGGTACCTTTAACAATATGAAATTTTACTTTTAGTCAATTATGTTCTTGGTGTTGCCCAACAGTGCCCTAAGCCGTTGAAGTCGGTGTTCTGTTCCTGAGTCATTTCTAGGATTGTGTTTTGGGAAGGACGGGAGGATGTCTGCGGGAAACTATTTGCTAAAAGAGGCTCAAATTATGAACTGGTCTTTTTTGGTCTTCTTTAGACATTACATCAACCACCTGCTATAGAGTTTATTTTGGGGCTTCAAATGCAGTATACTAGCTTTGCATTTTTATTATATTTTTGGGGGGAGGGAATGGGACGTTCTGGGTTGAGAGATCTCCCAATATACGTTCCTGTATTACACAGCTAAGGTTGCTTTTACGCATTAATATTTAAGTGTTCTGAGGGATTGGAACCTTGAACCCTGGGTATCACCTTCTGTTATTTCCTGCTAGCTTAGGTTTGACGCTCAGCCTCCTTTTGTCCTTTTATAGGTCAAATTAAGTCCTAGGTCAGCTATATTTTAAGATGCGTCTGCATGTCTAGCAATCCGTCAAAATCGGAGCAAATCTGGCTCTGATTTTCTCAACAGACTTGAACCACCTTAGCTCGTCCTACCAAAAACCGTAAGGAGAATATCTCGATCACTTTTTGTCTTTCAAACAGTTCGTGGTAACGAACTGTAAGTAAGGAGCGACCCAGCTCAATGGTAACCGAAACTCTAGAAAACGGGTTTTTGATACCAATAGATGTATCAAAAGAATCAGATTTCAATGCTGATTTCAAATATATAACTTTCATCAAGTTTAGTGCTACCCATCAAAAGTTACGCGCCTGAGAAAATTTGGCTGATTTTCGAAAAAAGGGGGAAAGACCCCCTAAAAGTTATAGAACCTTAATGAAAATCACACTATCATTATTCAGCGTATCAGAGAGCTCCTATCTACAAAAATGTGGAATTTTACATTTTTTACCAGAAGAAAGATCACGGATGCGTGTTTATTTGTTGTTTTTTTTTCCCCAGGGGTGATCGTATCGACCCATTGGTCCTAGAATATAGTGGGAGGGCTCATTTGAATGGAAATTAAAAGTTCTAGTGCCCTTTTTAATTGACCAAAAAAAATGGAGGGCAACTAGGCCCCCTCCCACGCTTATTTTTTTCCCGAAGTCACCCGATCAAAATTTTGAGATAGGCATTTTGTTCAGCAGGGTCGAAAATATGATAAATATGTCTTTTAGGATGACTTAATCCCCCGAAGTACCCAGAGGGAGGGCTAAAAGTTATGAACTTTACCCAATGTTAACATATAGTATTGGTTATTTGGAAGTATACAGAAGTTTTCAGGAGGTTTTTTTCTGGTAGTAGGTGGGAGGGGTGAGTAGGGGGTTATGTTGGAGGATCTGTTAATGAAGGAAGTTTTCATGGGGGAAGGGAAATTTCTATGAAGAGGGCACCGGACTTGCCAGCCTTATTTATTGGTTATTGGGAAGTATACGACCATTTTCAGGAAGGATTTTTTCTGGAGGGGGGGGGGCTAGAGGAGGGGGTTACTCTGGAGAATATTTCCGTGGAGGATGTTTCTTTGGGGTAAGGGACATTTCTATGAGGGGGGCGCCGGATTTCCAAGCATTATTTAAAAAACGATCAGAAATTAAAATAAAAAAAACAAGTTTTTTCAACTGAAATATAAAAAGGAATATTAGAACTTAAAACGAACAGAAATTATAACGTATGTGAGAAGGTTCTCCCCCAAGTCAATACCTCGCGCTTTAAACTAAAGTTTTTTTTAGTGCTTTCAAAAGAGCTATCTATTCTAATTAATCGGCCTTTGTGATTCAGGTGTTTGTTAATTAGAAATTTTTTTAATTTTTAACTTAAAGAGCATCGATTTGACTAAGGGGAGAACCCCCTCATATACGTAATAACAAAGACGTAATAAAAAAACACAATATAAAAAAAACAAGCGATACGGCTCAATAGTAATCGAAACTTTTAAAAACGGAATCTTGATGTCAATAAATGTATCAAAAGAATGTGTTTATAATGCTGATTCTAAATATATAAATTTTATTAAGTTTAGTATTACTCATCAAAGGCTACGAGCCTGAGAAAATTTACCCGATTTTTTAAAGAGGGGGAAACATCCCCTACAAGTGAAAGAATTTTAATGAAAATCACACCGTCAGATTCAGCGTATCAGAAAACCCTATTACATAGGTTTCAAGCTCATATCTGCAAAAATCTGCAACTTTGTATTTTTTGCCAGAAGAAAAATATACGAATATAGAAGTTAGTTACGTAAGTTAATTTGTAAAGACATCCATTTAGCAAAAGAAAAGTAAAATTTTTATGCAAATAAAAGCTGCATTAACTAAAAAACGATCAGAAAATAATATAAAAAAGACAAGTTTTTTAAACTGAAAGTAAGGAGCGACATTAAAACTTAAAACGAACAGAAATTATTCCTTATATGAAAGGGGCTGTCCCTTCCTACGCGCCGCGCTCTTTAAGCAGAAGTTTTTATCTGTCTCGCCGATATAATTTTATATAAAAAAATATACAAAAGATTAAAGATAGATTGAGTGAGGATCGGACCTTCCCGATACTATAATTAAAAAATTATTTTCGTTTTAAATTTTAATGTCGCTCCTTACTTTCAGTTTAAAAAACTTGTTTTTTTTTATTTAATACGAGTTAGGGACGGGAAAGATTTCCGCTAGTGGATTATATCCACTTCATCTACTTTTATTTTCCGAAATATATTTATGTTTTTGCTAAAATGCATTTCTTTTTTTTATTCCTAAATTCGCGATGCCAAGTATAATTAAATATCTGATTGGCTATTAGTCTTTTACCGACGTTTTAGCTGACTGTTCGAGGTTTAGCTGACTGTTGAACCTTTGGTAAAGTATTTGTTTTGATACCTCTTGTTCAAAGACCACCTAAATTAATTTTATGTCCTCTATACCAAAAGGAAGCCATACTAATAAGCTGTTTTTCATTTAAATCGTCGATTGAAAAACTGTCCGCGTGAAAATTTTCACGAACAACAAAGTTTAAAACCCTATTTTCACTCTTTTCTAAAACTGTGAACACATTAGATACGTGCTTTTGTTTCTTGGACGACGATATAGGGATTAATTGAAGGCACCATTTTTTGCACGATCTTTATGCATTTATTAAGAAAAGGGGGAATCTCACTGACCTGCCCCTGCGAAATGTGATTTTCTGTGTTTTGTCAAGATAGGGGGTTCCAGATATTCAGTTGAGGGTTTTGATTTGGCTGGTTCCAACAGTGCGCTTTTCTTTTCCATCCGCCACTCTTTTCGAGGAGTTTCAATGCCTTTTAAAACTCTCGAAAATTTGTTCTCGCACCGATAAATTTACATAGTTGTTATCATAACTGCATCATCTTTGAACGAAAGTTTTTGTTGGTGGGTAGTTTATTTTAAATTAAACTTTCGATTACTATGCTCTACAGGTTGTTCCTTACTAGGTTGCAACTACTGCTGCAATAACGATTCTCAAGTAGTTTTTTCGGAAACAACGTCTATTCTGCAAAATAGGCACAAAGGCCGGACTCTCCCCCCTTCTATAAAAATCTCAATATTCTTACGATGTTTCTGATAACTATAATCGTCAGTTCTTGCTTTTTTGGGAATTTATGACCGTCAAGATAAATTTGGATTCACATGACTTCTCTAAAACCAATCAAAGGCATATTTTATTGGGCTTTTAGTAGTACCATATTTAGAATTTTTGGTCTTAGGGGAGGTTACTAAATAATTTTTGGGGGTAGTTAACCAAAAGAATCTTTGTTCGGGGCGAGGTTTGAGGTTTTTCTACCTTTATTTTAAAAACTAATTTACGAGTCGGAGAAATATTTTTTTTTTGCTTTTTAGGAGAAATACTCTTTTCACGGGCATTTTTAGGACCCACTCGAGAACCGGTAAAATATTTGGAGGGAGGTTGGTTCAAATCTGGTAAACCCTCTTGAGTATGTCCCTAGTTTTTAGTGTTCATTCCAATAGGCCATGCATCCTCTACGATCTTCGCAATCTGGGATATATTTCAAGAATTTTGGTGGGACCATTGTTGGCAGTCAGCAGGGACTGAACACATTTTATCTATTATTTAAAAGACGGGAAGACCTGGCATCTAGAAAAATGTTCTTTTTTAGGGGAACTCCCTTTGTTTTGTCCGAAGAATTTTGAGCTAAGAAAGTTAGATTGACCGAAAAAAAGATGCAAGTCACGGTGACTCCGCGCAGACACCTCAAGGTTACTGAACTTAAAACATGTTTTTCGTGCAATGTTGCTATTTGGTTATGGGCGGTTATGGGAGAGAAAGTATGGCTTCGATTGTGCATTAATGGGCTGCACGCTTCTTTGTTGAGCACAGGACACATCAAAGAAAGCAGGAAACAATAAAATTGAGTTTTGTTGCCTTAGCTTGGCTGTTGTAGCAGGATTGCCAATTAGGGGGGCGCAGTGGTAATGACCCCCTTAGATCCCGAAAATAACTTTTTTTTTGTAATTTCATTTGCATTCACAGATTTTTCATCTTATAAAATGCATGCATTCAGAGTCACCGGAAAAATTAATTGCTATTTTCATTAACTTAAAGGAACTAAGAAATAGTCTGAAAAAAAAATCTTCTGATAAAGTCTCACAGTTTTGGAGTCAAACAGTTTGTGGTAACGAACTGTAAATAACGAGCGACCCGGCTCAATAGTAACCGAAACTCGAAAAACGGAATCTTGATACCAATATATACATTAAAAGAATTGAATTTTTATGTTGAGTTCAAATATATAAGCTTTATTAAGTTTAATCTTACCCATCAAAGATTACGAGCCTGAGAAAATGTGCATCATTTTTGAAAAAAGGGGGAAACGCCCCGTAAAAGTCGTAGAATCTTAATGAAAATCACACCATCAAATTCAGCGTATCAGAGAAACTTATAGTAGAAGTTTCAAGCTCCTATCTGCAAAAATGTGGAATTTTTTATTTTTTGCCAGAAGAAAGGCCACGGATGCGTGTTTATTTAATTTTTTCCAGGGGTAATCGTATCGACCCAGTGGTCCTAGAATATGGCAAGAAGGCTTTTTCGAACGGAAATTAAAAGCTCTAATGCCCTTTTTAAGTAAACAAAAAAATTGGAGGGTAGCTAGGACCCCTCCCACGCTCATTTTTCCCCCAATTTCACCTGATCAAAATTTTGATATAGCTGTTTTGTTCAGCATAGTCCAAAAATCTATTAACTATGTCTTTGAGGATGATTTAATCCCCCACAGTCCCCGAGGGGACGGCTGCAATTTATAAACTTGGTCCATTATTTACATATAGTATATTGGTTATTGAGGGGAGGGGGTCGGGAGAGGGGGTTACGTGGGAGGATCTTTCCATAGACGAATTTCTCATGGGGAAAGGGAATTTTTCATGGAGGGGGGCACCGGATTTCCTGGAATTATTTAAAAAAAACGATCAGAAATTAAATAAAAAACAAGTTTTTAATAAAAAACAAGTTTTTTCAGCTGAAAGTAAGGAGCAACATTAAAACTTAAAACTAACAGAACTAATTTCTGTTATATAATTGCGTAATAATACGTAATAATTTCTGTTCGCTTTAAGTTTTAAAGTTGCTCCTTACTTTCAGTTGACAAAACTTGTTTTTTTTTATCAAACAGTTCGTGGTAACGAACTTTAAATAAGGAGCGACCCGGCTCAATGGTAACCGAAACTCTAGAAAACGGGTTTTTGATACCAACAGATATATCAAAAGAATCAGATTTCAATGCTGATTTCAAATATATAACTTTCATCAAGTTTAGTGCTACCCATCAAAAGTTACGCGCCTTAGAAAATTTGGCTGATTTTCGAAAAAAGAGGGAAAGACCCCCTAAAAGTTATAGAACCTTAATGAAAATCATATTCAGCGTATCAGAGAGCCCTACTGTACAGGTTTCAAGCTCCTATCTACAAAGATGTAGAATTTTACATTTTTTGCCAGAAGAAAGATCACGGATGCGTGTTTAGTTGTTTGTTTGTTTGTTTGTTTTTTTTTGTCCAGGGGTGATCGTATCGACCCAGTGGTCCTAGAATAGCTTGGGAGGGCTCATTGGAATGGAAATTAAAAGTTCTAGTGCCTTTTTTAAGTGACCAAAAAAAATGGAGGGCAACTAGGCCCCTCCCACGCTTATTTTTTTCCCAAAGTCACCCGATCAAAATTTTGAGATAGCCGTTTTGTTCAGCATGGTCTAAAATATGATAAATATGTCTTTTAGAATGACTTAATCCCCCGAAGTTCCCAGAGGGAGGGCTAAAAGCTATGAACTTTACCCAATGTTAACATATAGTATTGGTTATTGGGAAGTATACAGAAGTTTTCAGGAGGTTTTTTCTGGTAGTGGGAGGGAAGGGTGGGTCGGTGGTTATGTTGGAGGATCTGTTCATGAAGGAAGTTTTCATGGGGGAAGGGAAATTGCCATGAAGGGGGCGCCGGACTTGCCAGCATTATTTATTGGTTATTGGGAAGTATACAACCATTTTCAGGAAGGATTTTTTCTGGAGGGGGGGGCTAGACGAGGGGGTTAATCTTGAGAATATTTCCGTGGAGGATGTTTCTTTGGGGTAAGGGAAATTTCTATGAAGGGGGCGACGGATTTCCAAGCATTATTTAAAAAAAGATAATAAATTAAATAAAAAAAAACAAGTTTTTTCAACTGAAATGTAAGAAGGAATATTAGAACTTAAAACGAACAGAAATCATAACGTATGTGAGGGGGTTCTCCCCCAAGTCAATACCTCGCTCTTTACGCTACAGTTTTTTTTTAGTGCTTTCAAAAGAGCTATCTATTCTAATTAAACGGCCTTTGTGATTCAGGGGTTTGTGAATCAAAATTCATTTTAACTTTTAACTTAAAGAGCGTGGTATTCACTAAGGGGACAACCCCCTCATATACGTAATAATATATACCGTACATAATAAAAAAAACATTAAAAAAACAAGCTATACGGCTCAATATTAATCTAAACTTTTAAAAACGGAATTTTGATGTCAATAAATGTATCAAACGGATGTATTTATAATGCTGATTGTAAATATATAAATTTTATTAAGTATAACATTACTCATCAAAGGCTACGAGCCTGAGAAAATTTACTTGATTTTTTAAAGAGGGGGGAAACATCCCCTGTACTAGTTAAAAAATTATCAGAAAATAAATAAAAAAAACAAGTTTTTTAAACTTAAACTAAGGAGCGACATGAAAACTTAAAACGAACAGAAATTATTCCGTATATGAAAGGGGCTGTCCCCTCCTCAACGCCTCGCTCTTTACGCTAAAGTTTTTTATTGTTTTAAAAAATAAAGTTGTGAGACAGAGTCAAACTTTAGCGTAAAGAGCGAGGCGTTGAGGAGGGGACAGCCCCTTTCATATACGGAATAATTTCTGTTCGTTTTAAGTTTTAATGTCGCTCCTTACTTTCAGTTTAAAAAACTTGTTTTTTTTTATTTAATCACTTTAAGAACCAATCTCTGAATCTACAGAATACAACATTTGTTCTTATATAACGAACAATAAGATTGGTAAAATTCTAGATATGGGGCTTTTGTCTTATTTAATTAAAAAAAAAACTCTCCGAAAATGCAGCTTTTCAAAGAAAAGTATTAAACTTCATTTTCATATTAAACTTGATATCAGAAAATATAAAAATCTATATAATCAAACAGTTCGTGGTAACGAACTGTAAGTAAGGAGCGACCCGGCTCAATAGTAACCGAAACTCTAAAAACGGAATGTTGATACCAATAGATACATCAAAAGAATCATATTTGAATGCTGATTTCAAATACATAAGTTTCATCAACTTTAGTCCTATCCATCAAAAGTTACGTGCCTGTGAAAATTTGCCTGATTTTCGAAAAAAGGTAGAAATACCCCCTAAAAGTTATAGAACCTAAATGAAAATTACACCGTCAGATTCAGCGTATCAGAGAACCCTACTGTAGAGGTTTCAAGCTCCCATCTGCAAAAATGGGGTATTTTGTATTTTTTGCCAGAAGAATGATCACGGATGTGTGTTTATTCGTTTTTTTGTTTGTTTTTTTCCCCAGGGGTGATCGTATCGACCTAGTGGCCCTAGAATATCGTGGGAGGGCTCATTCGAACGGAAATTAAAAGTTCTAGTGTTCTTTTTAAGTGACCAAAAAATGGAGGGAAACTATGCCCCCTCTCCCGCTCATTTTTCTCCAAAGTCACTCGATCAAAATTTTTAGATAGCCATTTTGTTTAGCATGGTAGAAAATATGAAGGCTGTCTCTTTTAGGATGAATTAATACCCAAAAGTCCTCGGGGGGAGGGCTTTATAAAACCCTGTCATCATTATTGCTTTTTCAGGCGAAGTCAGCCGAGTAAAAACAGCTTTTTGCTAATCCAAAAACAAACGTTCCTGAAAAAAATGAATTGTTTTGCGAAGTATGTATTATGAACTTTATGTTATAGACTGAATGTTTTTCGAGGCTGCTAAGGTGTTTGCAGTATTTTCTAGGTGTTTTATCTCTCCTAGATCGGTGATAATTAGAAATTATATTAAAAATAAGTTTTCAACCGAAACTAAAGAGTGACATTAAAACTTAAAACGAACATACATTACTCCGTGTAAATAAAAAGATCATGGCAACGTTGTTTCTACATTAAATTTTAGTAAAAAAACGAACAAAGATTAATTTAAAAAAACTAAGTTTTTCCGAGGGAAGTAAAGAGCGAAGATGAAACTTAAAACGGACAAAAATTATTACTTCACATCCAATCTAATATATATCAATACAACTAGTACAAATAAAACAACTAATTATATTTCCCTATGTTTATAGGATTATAGAAAACTAGTGCTTTACTGAAAACAAAAAATAATATAGGAGTTTTGGTACAGTAAAAGCAAACTAATTAAAGGACACGTTTTACGGAATAAAAGTAAAGTATTTTAGGATTGTTGCTTTATTTTGTTTTCGTTTAATTTGGTATCACTTCGGCACAATGGCTCAGCTCAATGACTGGCTCTCGTTTTGGTTCTGAAAAGGACATGTCATGATTAGTTTGTAGATGAGTTCGACGTAGAGCCATCTTGATAGTATTAGGACTATAGACTAGCATTAGAATTTGTATCAAAGCTTGAATTTCACTGTTGTATAGAGAGAAATAACCGGATTTCCAGAGTTCATATTATATCTTATTTAATCTTTATTTCAAATAATACTTAAGCATCTTTCTTACAATTTAAGATTGTATATTACTCACTATTGGTATTTTAGCTGGCGAGACCAAAATTCTACCTAATAAATCAATCCAATATTTTTGTATACTGAAAGTTACTAATGTCACAACTGGCGTAAGACTATAAAATAATTTAAAGATTAGTCTTGTTGTCAGACTACATACTCACTTTTGACTCCCAAATTAATATTCCTGTTTTTTTATACTTTACTTTTGTGTTTTCAGTAAAGCGCTAGTTTTGTATAATCCTAAAAGCATAGGGAAACATAATTAGTGGATTTAGTTATACTAGTTTTATTGATAAATGTTAGATAGGCTGTGAAATACTAATTTTTGTTCGTTTTAAGTTTCAACTTCGCTCTTTAATTCCCTCAGAAAAACTTTGTTTTTGTAAATTAATTTATTTATAGTATTGGTTATTGGTAATTATACGAACGTTTTCAGGGGTTATTTTCTCTGGTAGTGGGGGAGGGTTGGGGGTTACATGGGAGGATCTTTCCATGGGGGAAGGGACAGTTCTATGAAGGGGACGCCGGATATCCCAGCATTATTCAAAAAACGATTGAAAATTAATTTTTTAAAAAAACAAGCTTTTTCAACTGCAAGTAAGGAGCAACATGAAAGCTTGAAACGAATAGAAATTATTACGTATATGAGGGGGTTCGCCCCCTAGTCAATACCTCGCTCTTAACGCTAATTTTTTTTAGTCATAATAGCTATTTATTTTAATTGAATGGCCTTTGTGATTAAGGGGTCATTCTTAAAGAATTGGAACAAAATTCAAACTTTAGTGTAGAGAACGAGGTACTGACTAGGGGGCGAACTCCTAATATACGTAATAAAAAAATACGAATATAGAAGTTCGCTACGTAAGTTAATTCGTAAGTTACATATATTTATTACTAATAAAAACGTTCGTAAACAAAATCAAAAGTTATAGTGCCCTTTTTAAGTAACCAAACAAATTGGAGAACTAGGCCCTCTCTTCCGCCCTTTTTTCTCAAAATCGTCCGACCAAAATTTCGAGAAAGCCATTTAGCAAAAAAAGTAAAAATTAATATGAAAGTTTCGTTTTAGTTATTCATGTACGGTAAGCCAAAATCAAAACCTGCATTAATTCAAAAACGTTCAGAAATTAAATTAAAAAAACGAGTTTTTTTAACTGAAAGTAAGAAGCAACATTAAAACTTAAAACGAAGAGAAATTATTCCGTTTATGAAAGGGGCTGTCCCCTCCTAAACGCCACGCTCTTTACGCTAAAGTTTCACTTTTTCTCACAACTCTATTTTTTAAAACAATAAAAAAACTTAAAAAAATTCCTTAAAACACGCCAATTGTAAGACAAATCCTGAAAAAAGTTGATGCCTCAAGGCTTTTTTGGATGTTTGTTTTAGGAAATGATGGGCATGGAGGTGGTTTGTTGTTCGCTTCTCTCTTAAAAAGGGCTCTATAACTTCTAATTTCAAATCAAATGAGACCCATCTAAATTTTCTAAGACCGTCCATCCTATAAAAACCTTATATGCCCCTAGGGCATAACTTAAAGCCCTTGACCCATGGCTCTGGGGGGTTTTGTCAATCGTGGAGGCATTGTTAAATGTTCTTTAGACTATCATAGGCACCGCAATAGCGCTGCCTAAGTAAAGAACGTTGTGGGCACAATGTATTATTTATTTATTTCTTTGTTTTAGACCAGGGTACTTCGTATCGAAGGAGTTGTCGTAGAAACTTCAAAAACGACTCATTCGATTGGAAATTGGAAGGGCTTTTGCCCTTTTTAATAGCCGAAAGTGATTTGAAGGCAACTAACACCCCTTCCACGCCCACCATTGCCCCAAATATATCCAATACAAATTTTGTGATAGTCCTTTTGTTCAACGTAGTTTAAAGCTTATGAAATTAGGTATTTGAGGATGACAATCCCACAACTCCCAGGATAAGGGTTGTAAGCTATGCCCTGGGGCAATATAAGGTTTTTATAGAAAGTGTTGTCGTAGAAAATTCCAAAAGGGCTCATTCGGTTGGAAACTGAAATGGTTAGTGGCATTTTTAATAGTCGAATGTGATTGGAGGGCAAAAACCCCTCTCACGCCCACCATTTCCCCAAATAGATCCAATCAAAATTTTGAGATAGCCATTTTGTTCAACGTAATTGAAAGATCTGGAAATTAGGTTTTTCGGGATGACAAACCCCTCACACCTCTCAGGTCAAGGTTTGTAGGTTATGTCCTGAGAGCATTTTATAGATAGTGTTATCTTAGAAACATCAAAAAGGGCTCATTCGTTTGGAAATTGAAAGGGCTAGTGCCCTTTTTAATAGTAGAAAGTAATTAGAGGGCAGCTAACTCCCCTCTCATGCCCACCATTTCCCCAAACACATCCAATCCAAAATTTTGAGATAGCTATTTTTTCAACGTAGTTGAAAGTTCTGGAAATTAGGTCTTTGAGGATGATCACCCCCCACAGCCCTTAGGGTAAGGGTTGTAAGTTGTGCCCTGGGGCATATGAGGTTTTTATTGAAAGTGTTGTCGTAAAAACTTCAAAAAGGGCTCGTTCGATTGGAAATTGAGAGGGCTATTGCCCTTTTTAATAGTATAAAGTAATCGGAGGGAGAATTCCCCCTATGCCCATTATGTCCCCAAACATTTACGATCCAAATTTTGATATGTTCATTTTGTTCAACGTAGTTGAAAGGTCTGGAAATTATGTCTTTGAGGGCAACTTTTTATGTCTTTTAATAAATAACAGAGTAAAACTCAAAATGAGCAGAAATTAATATGAGTAGCCAGAATATAGTTTGTACTTTACTGAAATAAACCCTTTTAAATGTTTTTACTTTAATAACTTTAAGAAATCAAAAATTAATTGAGATTAAAATGAATAAATATCAGCATATGTATATTAAACTGACATGTACATTTTTTTTTCAGTAAATTCATTTGAATTTGTTTTCAGTAAATTACAAATTATATTCTGGCTTTTAGAAAGCATAGGGGCTTAGAACCCTACTCATATTAATTTCTGTTTGTTTTGGGTTTCATTTATTTATTGATAGTGATTTGTGGTAGTTGTATGCTTGGTAGATTATTTGATTCTGTTTTCGTTCATTTTTGTTTTAATGGAATTCTTTACTTTTTTTTGGAAAACTTATTTTGTGGAGAAAGTTTTCTAAATTATTTTAAACAAAGTGGCCATCGGACAATTTCAATCAGATGCGTTTGGTGGGGATCGTTTGAGGGGACTAGTTGACCACCATCACTTTTGACTCTTAAAAGAGAACTAAACGTCCAATTTCAACCAAATGAGCCAACTCTAAAGTTTAAACAACCATCCCTTACATAAGAACCTTAAATACCCTAAGGGTATAACTTACAACCATCGCCCCCAGGTTATGTTGGTTTGTATTAACCCCAAAAGCCATGCTATATGATCATTGGACTATTTTGAATAAAAGAACTGTCTCAAAATTGTCCTTGAGTTTTGTTTATCTAATGTTGAACTACATTAAACAAAATGGCTATCTCAAAATTTTGATCGGAGGCATTTGGGGAAAATAGGCCGGGGGGGGGGGGGGGTCTAATTGCCCTCCGATCACTTTTGACTTTAAAAAAGGGAATTAGAACTTTCAATTTCCAATCAAATGAGCCCCCTTCGAATTTTATTAGACCCTTTCATAAAAACTTTATATGCCCCCGGGGCATAACTTTCAACACATGTCCCCGGGCTTTGAGGGGCTTTGTCGATCCCGGAGTTTTTGTTATCTGCTCTTTGAACTATTTTGAACAAAATAGCTATCTCAAAATTTTGATCGGATGCATTTGGAGACGAGAGGGCACTTGGAAAAGTGATAGAAACTATTAATTTCTCCAAAACCATTTCTGGAAGTTTCGTTCATCTAACTCAACTACTTTCCGAGATAGCAAGAAGCCTTTCAGCTAGAATTTATCAATGAAATATGAAAGGGTTTCGAGACTGCATTTGGTATACGTAGCGTTTATTAATATGCTCTTCCGGCTCTGTCTTATGTGTCTCCAGAGCTGCTTTATTGTCTATTTTCATTTTTCCTTCCTCCGACGGACGTAAATCCTCCTTCCTCTGTCGTTAATAATAATGACGAAGATCACGCTACGTTTCCATCATACGAAACAAGAGAAGATAACGAGAAATTTGCGAAGACAGTGATAAATAAAGTAGTACCATCTATACGGGCATTTCGCTTATTTTCAACAGCCGCCAGTAGAGAGGGAGGTGCTACTCGTGTCCCTCACCCCTGCTGCCATCTACAATTTAGTTTAATGCTGACGGGACATAATTTATTCAAGGATTATCGATCGAGTCTAATGGGGGTGTGTGTCAAGGTCAATCGATCTGTTGTTGTTTGGCCACGTGCGACTGACATGAGGGGTGATTTACATAATGCTGACGGGACATAATTTATTCAAGGATTATCGATCGAGTCTAATGGAGGTGTGTCAAGGTCAATCGATCTGTTGATGTTTGGCCACGTGCGAATGACATGAGGGGTGATTGACATAATCGCTAGGGGAAATTATTGATTCACGAAGGGGGAATTAAGAAACATTAAGGCTTCTTTAATCTTAGGTCTTAGGGATAAACATTCATTAGGTCAGAGAGAAAAATTAATATTCTATTTTTAAACTGATTCACGAAGGGGAGAATTAAGAAACATTAAGGCTTCTTTAATCTTAGGTCTGTGGGATAAACGTTCTTTAGGTCAGAGAGAAAAATTAATATTCTATTTTTAAATAGGGCTTCATCGATCTTTAGTGTCAGGAATTAGAAATGACATCACTTGTTATCTTGGAATTATGCGGGAGTCTAAAGAGATAGAAATTCTATTTTTAAATACGGCTTCACGGAGCTTTAAGTCGGAGAGGTAAATTGATATTCTAACGAAACCATAATAGTTTAGCTAGGAACATTTATGAGATGAAGAGATTAACGTAGGAAAGGCTTTCCTAGAAATTTGAAATGCGTTAGCGCAGAGATGCCAAACAAAAGGAACACGCTGAAATTACTTTTAGGGGATTATTTGGGCGAAACGGTTTTAGACAGGTTATGGAATTATTTCGGCGAAACCGTTAGAGACGTTTTAAAAGATCATTTTAGAAAGGGTTTTATAAGAGGTTTTGAGTGTGGTCGTTATAGTAAACAAGTTCTATTTGAACAGTGTCGTGAGGTCCTCTACCCAACCCCAAAGGGCCCCGATCGCCCTACCCCGATCCAAAGGGTTCCAATCCCCATACCCCAATCCAGAAGGAACCCCCGGTCCCCAAAGGTTCCCAGGGCTCCCACCGGCCCCCCAGACCCTCAAAGGCCCACCCCGGGCCCCCCAAAGGCACATCGAGCTCCCAAAAGACCAACGGGGTCCCAAAGGCCCTCCACCGGTCCCCAAATGTCCCCCAGCCCCCCAACTGCCCCCCGGACCCCCAAAGGCCCTCCCTGTGCCCCAAAGACCCTCCCCCAGCCCCCAAAGGTCCACCGGGCTCCCAAAGGACCAATCGGTCCTCAAGTGCCCCCCAGACCCCCAAAGGCCCTCCCTGTGCCCCAAAGGCCCTCCCCCGGTCCCCAAAGATCCCCCGGGCCAGAGAAGCGCCGCCGGGATGCGCCGTGGGCCAGGAAAGTGCCGCAGGATGTGCCGCAGGGATGCGCCGCGGGTCAGGAAAGCGCCATAGGGGATGCGCCGCAGGGAGGTTAGGTTAGGTACCTATGATTTGGGATGGGTGGATTGCTACTTTTGACTTTTCTGAGCTGGATTTCATAGCCTATCATAGGTTTTTGTTGTCTGAAACCTATAGTTTGGGATGACTAGTTTGCTATTTTTGACATTTCTGAGCTAGGTTTCTTAGCCGTTCATAGGTGAGTGTTGACTGAAACATATGATTTGGGATATGTAGTTTGCTATTTCCGACTTTTCATAACCGGATTTCTTAGTCTTTCTTAGGTGTGTGGTGTCTGAAACCTATGATTTGGGATGGTTGGATTGCTACTTTTGACTTTTCTGAGCTAGATTTCTTAGCCTATCATAGGTTTTTGTTGTCTGAAACCTATAGTTTGGGATGACTAGTTTGCTATTTTTGACTTTTCTGAGTTAGGTTTCTTAGCCGTTCATAGGTGAGTGTTGTCTGAAACCTATGATTTGGGATATGTAATTTGCTATTTCCGACTTTTCATAACCGGATTTCTTAGTCTTTCGTAGGTGTGTGGTGTCTGAAACCTATGATTTGGGATGTGTGGGTTGCTATTTTTTTACTTTTCTGAGCTGGATTTCTTAGCCATTCATAGGTGTGTGTTGACTGAAACCTATGATTTGGGATGGTTAATTTGCTATTTTTGACTTTTCTGAGCTAGATTTCTTAGCCTATCATAGGTGTGTCCTTTCAGAAAATTATGATTTGAGAGGTGTAGTTTGCTTTTTGGACTTTTCAGAGCTAGGTTTCTTAGTCACTCATAGGTGTTTGTTGTCTGAAACTTCGAGTTTGGGATGAGTAGTTGGCTATTTCAGACTTTTCTGAGCTAAGGTTTCTTAGTATTTCGTAGGTGAATGCTGTCTGAAACTTATGATTTGGGATATGTAAATTACTATTTCGGGCTTTTCTGAGTTGGATTTCTTAGTCTTTCATAGGTGTGTGGTGTCTGAAACCTATGATTTGGGATGTGTAGTTTGCTATTTTTGTCTTTTCTGAGCTGGATTTCTTAGCCTTTCATAGGTAT